>NC_081181.1:89459620-89759620 GCF_029867415.1 Vicia villosa | reverse complement strand
GGCCAATACACTATATTTCTAGTCTATCTGGTATCATATTGTAGTCTCATGTATAAAGCATTTATGTATCTTTCACTCTAACATTGAACATCACAACTTCAATAACCTTGACAATTAATCCTAATAATACAAAAAGGTAAAGAAAAACTAATCTCACTTTAATACCTATAAATCTTATTGTTTTTCCACATGCCTCTCTGTAATTTGTTCAACAACAGCGATAATTTTCATTTCACCGTGTTTTCTCTGTCTACCATACTTTGACTAGAAGTTTCTTCAGATTTATGTATCTGAAAAATCCAAAAAAACAAATATACCTTTAACTTTAGTCCATGGACAAGCGGATGCACAAGGATCCCTAAGTTGTCAATGTCATCCTTAACAATTCAATAACTTCCTGCAAATCAAATTAAAGAAAGAAAAACATAACCAAGACAAAAGTCAAATGTATATGAAATTCAATGAAATTGCATAAAATTCAACAACCTATATATGGAGATTTCAAAACAAAAAAAAAAATCAAGGTTAGATATAGTTCAAAACCTAAATACAGTAACAATACTGAAAGCATTAATTACTATATAATACGAAATTGAGCAAAGTTACATAAATGCAACAACCTGATTCTATGATATTTCATAAATTGAAGATTACATTGCTTTTAGAGAACCAAATCCTAATTTGACGCTCAAATAAACACAAAGAAGATGAAAAATATGCTCTAGGGTTTCAATTTGGGGCTTGAGATCAGAGATAGCTCAGAAATTCAAAGAACGGGTGGGAGCGAGAGGATGCAAGATTCATCAGACACTGAGAGAGGATGAGAGATCAATTAGAGAGTGAGCAGGCCGATGAGTTTAATTAGAGAATGATGAAGACATGATCGATTGGAGATGGTAGAGGATGGTGTTGATTACAGGTGGGAGAAGATGATGTCGATTGGAGACATGGGAGGATGATTTCGATCACAAATGGAGGCTCGCGGTTGATCGGAGACGGAGAACGAAGATGTTCGAGGCTGAAGAACAAATTTGATCGGAGATGAAGAACGAGACAGAGGAATTGTATTTGATGTGATAAACGGACAAACTAGAACACAGTGGAAAATAGAGATTCATATTATATATTTAATGTTGATTTATTTTGGATATCATATTATATTAATAAATACTAGTTGATAATCATATATAATATAAATAAAAAAATAACAAGTAAAACGAAATGGACAAGTAGTTGTTGAAAAAAAGTACTAACAGTAATAATGTATAATATATATAACTGTTTTAATAAGTCGGTAATTTATTATTAGCTGTCAAAAAATCTAACTATCGTTAGTTTGTGAAATTTTAGTTAATGGATTGTTTGTATAAAAAAATATTAATTGATTGTTTTTTAAATTGAGATTAGCTATGAAAACGATTGGTAGCAAAATTATGGTAGTTAATCCTTCATTTTCTTGTAGTGTCTATTTACACTTAAAAATATATAATATATTATTCAAGAGCGGCAAATATATGATTTTTTACTAATCAAAATTTTCTTAGCGGAATAAAAATTAATTGAATACAAATATAGAATGTGATCTTATTTAATCTTTCTCAATTATACCGCATTATTTGTAAGAAAAGAAAAATAAAAGTAAGAAACCAATGTATAAAGAAGTTGTGTTCCTATGTATATATAAAAAGATACACAAAATGTCACAAAATTTGAGATCAACTCGAACGTGAAAAACACCGTATAACAACTATAACACGAAAACTTAAGCAAATAGTCGAGCAAAATGTAACATGATTTTTCTAACAAAACTAGTATTTGTCTATAAACATTAAATTTATAATTTTTTTAACACATATAATCAATCAATCAAACTATTCTACCCATTTTTATGATTATATTGCTCTCGTTTTATCTTATTGTTTATACATTTTTAGTAGAGACTTGCTATTTTTACACCAAGAATCATACACCATATATTTATACCGTAGAAAATACAGTATGGATATATGTTTGTCTATGTCAAAACATTGAAAAAATAATTGTTATACATTCTAAATACACAAAACAGTAAAATATTAAAGTGCAAGTGTTATATTTAGTATAAGAATATCATTTCTCTTTTTAGTATATTGGATAAAAGACTTAAAATAATATGCTTAACACTTTTAGAGTAGTTAAAGATCACAACTAAGAGCCAAATTTCTTTTCTCAATAACCCGTTTACAAAAATAAAAAATTAGTGCTAAAAATTAATGAATAACATAAATTGTTAGGTGAGATTGTACCCAAAAAAATATAGCTCGAGTGGTAGATCGGATTTATTTTCATCTATAGAGGCAATGAAACGTGCCAAATTTATGAGTTTTAAGCAGAAGCAATTCCTTGAAAACCACGTTGAATAAAAAATAAACCAACCCTCAAGAGTAAGGGCTTGTGTCCCCTTTTGTTTTGTGTATACAAAGTGAATTTCCATTAGGTCCCATATTCAATACAATGCTTGTGACATGCATGTGATGAAACATGAGAGAAATTCGGTATCTTTCGTTGTTGGTTTATTTAATAACCTAGATTTGGTCAAACCTAATGGATGTGAGTTCAATTTGAAGTGGAGAATAGTATATAGTGATATCATACCCCATGCAGCCCCCCAATTCAAAATCAATTAGTTTGTTTCTATATTGTTTGGATTTTATGGCAATTTTTTAGTGCATTCTTCTAGATCTAGTACTAGCCAAATGGAGGAATTATAGCCAAATTTTACTAGTAAATGTTTATAGAGCTAATGTAATGTTGTTTAAGTGATTGTTTGGTTTGACGGTGACGACGAGAACTCCGACCTTGAGTCTGCAAATGTCAAACATAGTTTGATAAAAAAAAAAGTGTAACAATGCAGTTTATTGTCTGTCTTTCATTTCTTTATAATCTAAATTTAATATATAAATATTATTATAATATTTGATTTTTATTTCCTTTGCTTCCAAAATTAAATTTTATGTTGTAGGGGTTAATTCTAATTATCTAAATAACATAAAATCACAAAATAACTTTCATGCAATTGAAATTTTAGTTATGAAAAAAAATATAATTATGTAAATTATTGTTATTTAAACTGCAGAATATCTTCCTTATATATAACATATCTACTGATGAAAGGATTTGCATTCCAATTAGAAGATACTCCCTCTGGCCTGAATTATAAGCAAATATTCTCTTTTTAGGTTCATTGAGTAATGAATGTATCTGGTCTTTATAAAGACCAGATACATTCATTACTCAATGAACCTAAAAGGAGAATATTCGCTTATAATTAAGGCCGGAGGGAGTATAGATGGATATGGGAAACAGATTTTAGATCACGTAGCCTCCATATGGCTTATATGTAGGTGAAGGTATGCCAAGAATCATGTTATAAAAGAAAAAGAAATCCTAATGCAACATGCAATCAAAATATCAGTTACTATTGTCAGTCTCCAGTTTCCAAGAGATTTATGTTAGGTCATAGCTTACACAAGAGATTTATGAAATGAATATATATATATATATATATATATATATATATATATATATATATATATATATATATATATATATATATATATATATATATATATATATATATATATATATATATTTATTATGGGTGTTCTTTAGTAAAAGGATTTTATATTCATATTCTATTTATTATATATGTTCTACAAATAAAATTTATATTGTATTTAAAATATATATACTAAAATAGAATAATACAATATACTTTTTTTTTCTATTTTTCCCTTCTATTGTTTCACGAAACTCTACTAAACTTAAAAAAGACAAAAATTAAAATTTTAACTATCAAAGATAATATTGATCTTTTTGTTTTATATTATTATTACGAATTTTGATATTATATTATATTAGATTAGATCATCAAGTATGTCGGAAGAATAGTAAAATAATGAATTTTTTATTTAATTTCTGAAAAACATATAAAACATCCTTGAAGGATAGAAATATAATAAAAAATTTATATAATTCAGGAAGAACATATATAAAACATCCTTAAAGGATAATAAAATAATAATAAATTTCTTATATAATATATGAAGAATATATAAATCATCTCTAAAGGATACCAAAATAACGAATTTGTTATATAGTTTTTGAAGAACGTGTCAAGCATTCATAAAGAATTACAAATATTATTATTTTTAGTAGTGAAAAAATTTGTGATTGAGTTCTTAAATAATTTTTAAAAAAAATTGTTATTGATTTTCTGAAGAATTTCAAAAAATTGTTATTGAGTTTATGAAGAATTACAAAAAGAAAAAAAATTTATTGAGTTTCCGAAGAACTAAACATTTATATTATTTATTGATTTAATTGAATATTTTAAAATATTCATAATGAATAATATTGTTTTGGCTTAATTGCAACTTTGACCCCCTTATTTTGTTGTTTTTTCGATTTTGATTCTTTCATTTTTAAAATCACGATTTTGGTCCCCTTTTGAGTTTTCTGTTGAAAAAGAGACAAAAATAATGACTAATTTTGTAGGAAAAAGCAAAATAGGGGGACGAAAATTGCACATAAAACTTTAAAATGAGACTAAAATAGTGATTTTTAAAATTGAGGGATCAAAATCAAGAAAAAGACAAAATAAAGGGACTAAAGTTGCAATTAAACCTATTTTTTAATCATGAAAAACATGAATGATATAATTCTCGCAAAATTATAACAAAAATAATATTAAAGCATTCTTGAAGAATTGCATATATTTTTTAAGAATTGATTTATCAATAATTATACTTTTATTGTGATTCAATTATATGTTTGAAGTTTGTTTATTTTTAATAAATTCTTGAAAATATCATAGCATTTAAAAAAATTATATTTTAATTTTAATTTATGAGATTATTTATGATATATCTTCAATAAAAAATATAAAAACTAATCATTTGATATCAAATATTCGTATCATTAGCGATTTTTTATTTTAGCTCATGTAAAGAAAATTGGATTCTCCCTTGTAATAGTAAAGCCCCCGAGGCGAGCGCACCATTTTACCAAAGATATTTTATTGTGTCCAACTAGGACGTCCATGTGGCGTTTCCTCCAGGCTGCCAGACGTCACCCTATCCCCTGGGTTGTGGCCCAATTTTGATATACTACTACATACTGGTTTTTTTATATTAGCACATTGTAGCGGGGAAAATCTGATATCGAAGCCATGGGATTGACTCGAATCAATATTCCGTTTGAAATCGCCACCGCGCTTTATTTTTTCAAAGGAAAAGGGAAAAGAACGAAAAACCCAAAGTTTTGTTTTTAAAACAAAAAGAAGAGAACTCAGGTTCGGGTGTTGATTATATGAGGGGAAGGTTTAAAGCACCCCTCATATCCGTGGTACTCCACGGGAACCTTTTTGAAAATCTGTGTGTGTGTGTGCTAAAAAAAAAGTTTGTTTTATTTTTAAAATAAGCTCGGCAAAGCGTTAAGCTTTGGGCCTACATACCTCCTCGGTGCAATGGAGAAGTCAGAGCTAATGTAGTTCCGCTTTAAGGGAAAAACGTTTTTAAAACGAATAAACACTTTGTTGTCGTTAGAGAGAAATACTCAGCCATTGATCTTGAGCATGAGAACAAACAAGTTCTTTGCATCGCAAATGAAAGAAGGGCTCCAACTCGGATAAAATCAACGAGTATGCCACTAGCTCTCTCACGCGGAAAAGATCTCGTTATTATCAATCAATTTCAAAATCGTGGGGTATAACCACTCGTTTCGACAATTAACGGTGTCTAAACTTTTGAAGAAAAGCCACTAAGGGCGAAAGATATTTTTAAAAAAAAGTTTTGAAAAGATTGCAAACATAAGAATATTTTTTGAAAAAGGGAGAAGATTTTGAAAATTTAAGAATGGGAGGAGATGAAGAGGCTATCCTATTGCGTAAAATAAAAGCTAAGGAAAAGAACGGTCTAACCAAATAAGAAGCCAACACTTGACATTAATAGTCAAGGTAGATTTCCCATCCTTTGGAATATCAATACCAACACATTAACACTTGGGGGATACAGATGAACTTATTGTCTTAGCACCACTTTTCATTAAGCACATTAAAATTCTGACAAAAATCGGGCAGAGTAACGGCTGTTTTCGGGTAAAATCCTTATATCAATGCCTTGGAATTAACCATCAAGAGCTTTCAAGGAAATACCTGCACATACAAACAGACAACAAACCAATGCCAGACAGACAGAACAATCACAGAGTAATAATAGAATGAGGGTCCAGAGGTACTAGGTCCATAAGTCCAAATCTCCAAAATGCTAGGGATAGTAACCAATAGTCCAAAGAGAGCCTTATGTATTTTTTAGATTTTCGGTTGTTTATTAGTGTTTTAGCAAAAAAGTAAAGTATGGTCCAAGTGGACAAAAGGAAAATAGCGGAAGCATAAACATATGTCCAAGTGGACAAAGAGAAAATAGCGGAATTATAAACGTCCAAATGGACAAAGAGAAAATGGCGGAAAGTAAATATGATGAAATGATAAAATAAAGCGATAAAGCGAGAAATATAAAGAGCGGTATAGTAAAGGTGCGGAAATTAAAGTTAGTTGTTAGATGTTACAGATAACCATCTTGAAACTTGTCAAGTATGTTATCAAAGTTAGTAATGGAGATCGATGGTGAGTGAATGATGTACTCGGATTTAAATTCAATGGGGTTTATCAGAAGCTTGATAAAATCATAGCGACTACACGATAAAAACCTCCACAAGTCTTAAATCAACCGCATACAATTCTCTTCCATATTTGATCTTTTTTATTCGGGACACGAAATATTGCGCTATGTTAAGCAGATCGCCAAGTGATTTATATAGAAATCACCCTACAACGAGGCCGGTCAAAACTTTATGTGCTAATGCATGCGAGAAGAACGATATGTAGATCGCCTTCCGAAAGCAATACCGCACGAAAAGAAAAATGGTGAGTGATCTAGTCTTTGCCAAGAATCCATAAGAATTCTCAAGGTATTAAGACTTTCATCGATCAAAATAAAGAGAAACAAAAGATGGAACCACATTAAAAGCTCCTTTCATCCATAATTTCAATCACTTAATATTGCGGATTTGGATTCTCATCCTATCGACGCCCTAAGTCCATTGAAATTAGAGAGAAATTAGGCCTCTAACTTGTGATTCAAAGAAAATATCAAAAGAATGGAGTAGAAGATGAGTTAGAACCAAAAACAAGTCAAAAACCACAAAAATCAGCATTCTGCCCAGTGTAAATCGATTTGCACAGAGTGTAAATCGATTTGCATAACTCTGTTTTCAAAATCTGCGCAGTTTTCAGTTGTGTAAATCGATTTGCACAAGATGTAAATCGATTTGCACAACACAGTTTTCAAAAAAAACAGCAAATAAAGAGAAGAAAACTTGTTTAAACATAAAACCAAACACCTTGTGATCTTGGATCAATTTGTGCACGAAAATGTATCAATTAAGCAAGCAAATCTCATCAATGTAGCACCAAAGGTGCATCAAGCATAAACAACAAAGGATCACATCTTGGATCATGAAAAGGATCTAGAATTTTACCAAATTTTCACAAACTTTGAATCTTCTTCAAGAACACACAACCACAAGCCTTGATCTCTCACAATTGATGAAGAATCTAGTGTTTATGTTGAGGTTTAGCTCTAAATTAGTGAGGTTCAAGATGTGACTCACTAATTTGTGTGGAAGAAAAAGAGCTTTGAGTGAGGGGTTTGGAAGAGGTGAGGAGAGAAAGAGCAAGAGTTTTCTTGGCTATCAAAGCTTGAAAAATGAAGAGGGGAGTGCCTCAATTTATAGCACTTAGGCTTGGGA
Organism: Vicia villosa; assembly: GCF_029867415.1. NCBI lineage: Eukaryota > Viridiplantae > Streptophyta > Magnoliopsida > Fabales > Fabaceae > Vicia > Vicia villosa. Next base: position 89,751,772 of record NC_081181.1, on the reverse strand, counting down.
AATTTTGTGGCTTGGAGTTAGGATTGGAAAATAGAATTAGGTTTGGAAAAGTGATTTGGAGCCAAAAATGAAATCCAATGGTCTTGATGCAATCACATGAGGGTTTATGATTAAATGATGTAGATAATCAAATGTAAGAACTAAGTCATGCTTCCCATGCTTGCAAATGATGTCAACACTTCAAAAAGCTGAAATTTGCCTTCATTTTTCCAAATTCGTGCTGGTGCAATCGATTTGCACCTTATGCAAATCTATTTACATGGCTGAAAAAGGCAAAATCTGGGGCAAAAACAGTTATGCAAATCGATTGCTGTCTTATGCAAATCGATTTGCACTGATGGCAGAAGCAAATTTGGTGCAGAAACAGTTGTGTAAATCGATTTACACCTTATGCAAATCGATTTGCACAGTGAAAATGTTGAAAAATGCTCCTTTGATGGGTATTTTGACTTGGTACCTACAAAACACAAACATACAAGAGCACAAGGCAATATTTTTGGTATTTGGGTTAGTATAATATGCATACAAGGTAAACAATCACTGGTGCTTGATGGTCCCTCTCATTGATGAGGTGAGTGCAACACCATAAACAAAACTTCCAAGTGAAGCTCTTGATTAGTGATTGAGATATGAATGATATAGGATCTTAGGGTCAAAAATTGGGGTATGACACACATAAACTTGTTCTTACCAATAAAGCTTTAACATAGTTCCTCCCAAGTCCAACCTCAACATCATCATTAGTTCTTACCAATAACCTTGTTCATTCTCAAACCAAAAGGTTAATCTCAAACCAAATACACATACTAAGAAAACAACATAACACACCCACAAGTTGATTTCTTATTCCATCTTATTCAAAATTAATAATTAGGGTTTAATGTTAGAAGAGAAGTGGGATCAGAATTGGAGGCTACAACGAGTGGGTTCAAACGATATTTGATAACGTTTTTGGGTTCAAACGAATATGCAATCGATTTGTTTGATACACACAAAATCGCATGAAATTGAACCTAGATTCGTGCTTAGGATTGTGTTGTGATGCTTTATGTATATTTAAATGTGATTTTCATATATGATTGCTCGGATCTGCAGTTGGAGTGAAGCGTAGGAGTGACGACGATGCTGGGCGGAGGAGTGACGATGGTTTTTCACTTAAAAGGTCCTAGGAATCCACCAGGTTCTTGTGGCTGAGCATCCACGCGAGATCATCTGCAACTTTGAATGTGTTTGGTGCTTTAATTACAAACAAAAAGGAAGTGGTAAAACTTACTAGGTTTCATGTGGTGTTGTCGTGAATGTGAATAGGTGAAGCATATAGGGCATGACCAAGAGAGTTTGAGATTGGGTTTCCAGATCTAACTTTTGTGAGTTCTAATATCCCTTTTGGGTTAATAAGTGCGTCAGCTTTTAGGATGAGGTTTTTTTTGGTTTGGGTTAAACTTAGTGAACAAAAAGGAACCATAAAAACATTATTTCACATATTAAATGAAGATGAATTTGAAGGTGTGAAAAACACCAGAAAGGGGGCGGTTTGAATAGGGTTTTAACACCAAAAACTTTTCCCTTTTAAAAGAAGTAGTTTGTTGATGATAAAGATAAATATGCAAGAAGGAAGAAAAGAACAAGGTATGTTTATACTAGTTCACTTGAAAAATATCAAGCTAATCTAGTCCACCTGCCAAGGTGATTTCTCCTTATCAACAAGGTCTTAATCCAATAATCTCCAGATTATTACACTTGCACAAGCTAACCGCGAGTGACTCACTTACAACTCTAAGACACACTAATCTTAGACCTCTTAAGAATTCTGAACAACTGGCCCTTAAGGAACAATCAAACTACAGTTTGAAAAGAAAGTTTGTTTATAATATAATGCTTCTACACAATGTGATAGTAAACAATAATATGAGAGTTTTGACAAAAAGAATAAGGAGCTTATGAACAGTCTTTCAAAAGTGTATGAGCGTGTAAAGTGAGCAGCCTTTTCTTTGAGTCTTCAAGCCTATTTATATCCAAATAAAATAATATATCTGTTGGAGGGTGTTTATGAAATTTCTAGAAAGTTGACAGCTTGAAATAATGTGGGAGACAAGATAGTACAACACGTCCGTCCTTTCATGGTAGTGGAGCAAAGCATTCGCTTGTACTGTATACCATGTACCACGTAACGTTATCTTCTATTCTTCTTGGACATGAGTTAGACGAAAGAAAATAATCATGGGTTCTTCAGAGCTTCAAGTCTTTAGATTCTTCAGAACTGCGTCTTTAGAATCTTCAACGCTTGGTCTTCAGTACCCTTTATCTTCAGAAACATAAGTCTTCAGCATCTAGATTGTTCCTCAGAACCTTTGTCTTCAGATCTTTAGAACTTGGTTTCTTCAGATCGCGTATCAGAGTGACAACTTTAGAGCTTTCTGAAGTAATTTGCTACTGTTCATCAAAACTTGTGTAGCGCAGAAACAGAACTTGGTTTCTTCTGATGGTTTACCAGCCCCTTTCATTAGATTCAGAACCTGTTTGTTAAATACTCAAAATAACAAACATTATACTACAATAATTGTTCATACAAACATACTCATTGTTATCATCAAAACTCAGTGAAGGAGTGAAAAACACTTAGAAAGGGGGGATTGAATAAGGGTTGTTTCTAAAAATGGTAGATAAAAATAAATCACACAGTTATTTTTATCCTGGTTCGTTGTTAACTAAACTACTCCAGTCCACCCCTGACAAGGTGATTTACCTCAACTGAGGATTTAATCCACTAATCAATCTTGATTACAATGGTTCTCCACTTAGACAACTTCTATGTCTTCTAGAGTCTACAGATCACAACTTGATCACTCTAGGAAATCTTTTACAAAAGATGTAAAACAAATATTACAAGAGATTAAATTTCTTCTTAAAAAGCTATAATCACCAAGTGATTTTTCTCTTAAGTTTAAGTTCTAACACTCAGTAAAATATTACAATGTTGTGAGGTTGAAGATGAAGTTCTTCTTTGCTTTTGTGTGATAACGTTTTGGCAGCATTTTGGTACTTAGCGTAAGAGAGTTATTGCTGCTTCAGCATCAGAACTTCTATATATAGGCAGTGAGAAAATGTGATCGTTGAGGGCATTTAATGCTTTGCGTGAATAGTACACTGTTGCATTTAATGTTTCACTATTTTGTCAACTACCTCGAGCCATGCTTCAACTGCTTTTGCTGACTTTGCCTTTTGTAGCTTCTAACGTTCCTTTTGTCAGTCAGACAGATTTAACGTTGTAGCCTTTTAATCTTGTACTTGCTTCTGGACTCAGACTATGTAGAATAAAATTTGAATATCAGAGTCTTTAGCTTTGGCGCAGATGCAACTTCAGTCATCAGACTTTGGAAGTGCTTTGGAGCGTGATACCATCAGATCTTCAGAGCCTTGCTTCTGACTACCATCTTCTGATGCTTTCCAGATCATGTTCATATATAATTAGAGTACCACATTCTCTTATACAAAATTCATATATAATGTTATCATCAAAACTAAGAATATTGATCAGAACATTTCTTGTTCTAACAATCTCCCCCTTTTTTATGATGATAAAAACATACAAAATTGATATGAATTTGTATCCAGAATATCAGATGAAAAAGACAATACACAAAAATAGCATGAAAGCATATTAATCAGAGTGTGTGAATATGTCTCCCCCTGAGATTAACAATCTCCCCCTGAAATTAATACTAGAAGAATTTATAAAAAAAAAACTTCCCCGAGTATTTTCCATTTCAGAAGAGACTTTCACGTTGAAATTTAAACTTCAGATGATTCAGAGCTTTACTTCAGAGCTTCCATTTGGACAGCTTCAGAGCTTTGAATTTCTCTTTGAGAGCACTTGGCTTTATCAGAGCATCAAAATGACTTGCTTGTATCAGAGCTTGAAACTTCTTGTATCAGAACATAGCTTGCTTCTGATCTTGAAACTTCTTGTATCATAACATTAAGCTTGTTTGCTTCAACTCTTTAAGATATTTTCTTCAGATACGCTTCTCCCCTTTTTGAGCTTATTCAGAGTATCACATTCCTGCAAAACTATCAGAGACAGAAAACTTGCAATTTTTGTTAGGAATGTTGAGACTTAAGCCCAGCAACTGATATTAAAAATCAATTCAAATAGCACGTTTCTCCCCCTTTTTGTTATAACATCAAAAAGCATAAAAGATTAAGATGAAAGACACACAGAGTAAAGAAATAAATGTTTCATTAATTATCAGAAGGGAAGAGTACAATCAGATGCAAAAAAACAAAACAGATGCAAGAAACAAGAAAACTTCTAAGACACAAGACTCAAACTAAGACTGGTTAAGCTTAGAGGCTAAGGCTGCCAGAAGGTTCTTAATCTCATCGGTGTCTTCTGCTTGCTTCTTTGAAGATTCTTCAGTTATCTGCATCCAAGTTCTAAATTCAGCGTTGGTTTCATCCTGCTTGTCCAGACAACTGGACACTGAAGCTTGATTCTGTTGGAGTTCCTTCAGAGTTTCCATCAAAACAGAGGTTGAAGGACCAGCAGAAGAAGCAGGAACATCAGAAGCTGGAATCATTTGATTATCAGCAATAGGTTCCTCTTCAGCAGGAATCTCTTCATCAGGTTGCTCTTCAGCAGGATACTCAATAATAGGATACACCATATCAGGATTCTCCTCAAGAGGGTTCTCCCGGAACCAGTCAAACAGAGTCTTAAAATCTCCAGTCAGAACTGAAAAAGGATAAGGAGTCCACACAACCAGAGGCAAAGGATTATCCACTTCCATTTCATCAACAAAAGGAGCTTCTTCTAGAGGCTTCCAGTCTGAAATTGGATGATAGTACCTACCACTGCCATACTCTAGAGCCAGTCCAGCAGGACTAGGAGTAGCAGCAAGACAATCCTTCTGGAGGTCCAGAAACTCTGCTTGTAAATCTTCAGAGAAAGCCTTCCAGAGCTTTCCAGCAGACATATGATCCAGCTTGGAATCATAGGCAGTCTTCAGATATTCTAACCCTGTTCGGACCTTGTATTTTAATATTTCAAAACGAATATCAACAGAAGGTTTAGGAGGGTTGGTTCTGAGACGAGTTATTGGAGATTCTGGGTTGGAGATAGAATATGGTTCAGGGGCTCTATCAAACAGAAAAGAAGTGTTTGAAGAGGATGGAGGAGGTGAAGATTCTGCTTCGTTGTCAGAGTTTACAACTACAACAACTGGGTCAAAAAAAGTGGATGGTGATGAAGGGTCAGAAATTGATGATATTGGTTGAGGAATAGAAGAGGTTGGTTGATTAGTGGAGAAGATATTTTCAGATGGAATTGTTGGGAAGATAACATTTAGTGGTTTGGGGTTCAGAATTTATGGTTCAGAATGAAGTGGGCGTTTTCCTTTAGAGATGGTGGATGAAGATGGAATTTCAGAGGATGGAGGTATTTGCTGAGGGAGAAGGTCAGAATTAGAGTGCAAAGTAGAGTTGTCCACACTATCAATATCTTCTATTAACTTCTTAAGTTGTTCAGAAGTTCTAGGGATTTTGAGAGAAGGAGGGTCATCTGTTGATACTAGTTCAAAACTATTAACAGGTACAGAGTCAAAGATAGTAATACCTGAAGGTTTCTTATGCTTCTTAGCTTTCTTTGTAGCAGGACCTTCTCTAGTAGCCTTTATCTTCTTCTTATCTCTTTTGATTAATTCATCCAAAGATGAAAGAGTTCTGCCACGAATCCAAGCAGGATCAACTTCTGACTTGTCTCTTACACAGGACTCTAGATAGAGTTGGACAGATTCTGATAGTTCTTCCTTGAAAATCAGAGGGAAATCAACAACTGGATTTCTTCTGGACAGAATATCAGTAATCACTGTTGGAGTAGAGGTCACCTTTCCAATTAATTGCATTCTCCTCAGAGTATGGGCAGTCAGAGTACTCCCACTAACAGTAGTCAGGTCTTGAATTGAGCAAGTTGCTTTCAGAGTATCAATCAGACCACTCTCTGTTAGAATGTCTGATATCAGCCTTCCCATAGGAATGGTATTTTTCTTTATCTTAGGATATTTCAGACGTTCTTCTTCTCTTGATTCCTTCACATGAGTCCTCAGATGATGGAATAGAACATAAGGTAAGTTGACTCTCATACCCTTTCCAATGCAGTACATAAGGAACTGCTGATCTTGATTGATATAGGTTGGTTGAGAGAGCCCAGAATGATCTTTATCCAAACTCTGTATGAAGGCTTCAGATCCTTGGTGTATGGTGAACCTTTTCCAGAAGTAAATATTTCTAGATAAACTGTTTCTCAATCAGTTCTTCCAGGAATAACACCAGTTACTCCACCCAAACCTTGGAGATTCAACAACTTCCTTATGAGATTCTCAGTAATTGCAATCTCTTGCCCTAACACGAAAGAGATAATAGCATTTGGGGTTAAGGTAGCATGAGTCCAAAATTCCTTTACCAAAACAGGATAAACTGGTCCAATGAGACGATCAAAGTAGTTTGCCCATCCTTGAACTAACATGTTCGTCTTGACGTTGAACTGATGTGCTTGAAGATTTTCAAAATCAACCATAAGTTCACAGAGAACTTCTAAATCTGCGTATGGAATCAAACAGGTCTTCAAAAGAGATAGACCATTTTGTTGTTGCTGTTGTTGTTGATCTTGTTGAGAAGATGAAACATTTCGTTGAGTATTTGATGAAGAAGCCATTGAAGAACACTTGAGATTTCTGGGTTTCTTAGATTTAGGGTTTTTATGAAGGCAAAACAGGAGACATAAATGCATAAACTAAAAAGATGATGAGGGAGTGAAAAGAGAGAAAATGAATGAAAATTCTAGTAACACACGCTCGATGTCAAACTGGATGTTATGAAATCCACAATTATGCAGCGCAGATAGTAATAACAGAACAGCATAAAAACAAAAAATAACACACAGAATTGTTTACCCAGTTCAGTTCAAACAACCTACTCTAGGGGCTACCAAGCAAGAGATGAAGTCCACTATTAGTAGTATCAATTCAAAGTTAAACTCCCCGTTTACAACTTCTCATTTAATCACTACCCAATGACCCTTCTACCTAGGTTCTCCCTAGATATGGAATATCTCCATTCCACTCCCCCTCAATCAGAGCAGTGATTACACATAAACATATAACAATTACAGAGAAAAGACACTCTTCAAAAACACACCTTGATCTGCTTAAAAGCTTCAATCAAGAGACACACACTCGTGCTTAAAATCTTAGAGTGACATTACACATACACAACTTATTCCAACGCAATCATCAAGGACAATTGCTTGGATCACACGAGACAGCTACAGAACAATAGTTCTTCACAATACACAATCTTCTGTCTGCGTTCCAAAATAGGATTGCAGTCCTTTTATATGCAGTCTTGGGCCTTGGGCTTTTTAAGAAAAAAATTAGGGTTAACCAAGTTATCCTAATTCACACGCCATCTGTCTGTTACAAAATATGCTGTCAACAGGATCTTCTGGACGAAATATACAGCACACAATAAAAGGTTTCCTAAACTGATAATTGAGATAAATCAGGAAACACATTTAATAAAGAATAACAGCTCTTGCTGTCACACACGGATGTCATGACATCAATCATGACATTCACTACAAAACCTATATTAGCTTCACACATATGCAACCTGCATAATACAATATCAACCAGGTATGTTTTACCATTAATGCAGCCAACATGAAAACACCTTCAATGAATATGATGTGAGTTTATATAAACACGGACGTGAAAAAGAATGCAATGAGATTCTGAATGCAAGCGGTTACAGAAAATGAATCAATCACATTTAATGTTGAGAGACGTTAGTGGAGATAGCGTGAGATTTGAAAAGATTTGCACAGTTACCTAGGACGGCGTCTCATCAACTGCACGCATTGTCCCTTCAGAATGAACACGTGGTCATCATTTGGAATAGCTGGTGACAACTGTTTTGCTTTAACAGAAGTTCTGCATCATACTTAGACATATGAAACATTAGTAATAACAGTTTCAGAATATCCATATGAACATGCATAAACAGAACATCTGATAAGAAAAATAAATGAACATTTTCAAACCAATCCATATATCAAATCATCTCAACTCCTTCATTCTGGGCATAAATCCATACTGATGTTCTTTAGAATGAACTTAAACCTATCTTCAGCAAGGGGTGTTGTAAAGATATCAGCCCATTGATGGTCTGTATCTATAAAGTTTAAAGAAAGAATACCCTTCTGAACATAGTCCCTAATAAAGTGATGTTTAATCTCTATATGTTTAGATTTTGAATGTAAAATAGGATTCTTAGATAAACAAATAGCAGAAGTATTATCACAAAATATAGGAATGTTACTCTCATATATCTGATAGTCTTCTAGCTGACTTTTCATCCAGAGCATCTGTGTACTACATCCAGCAGCAGCTACGTATTCTGCTTCTATAGTAGATAATGCAATTGTTACTTGCTTCTTGCTATACCAGGAAATCGGGTTACTTCCTAGAAACTGACAACTTCCAGAAGTACTTTTCCTTTCAACTCTATCTCCAGCGTAATCAGCATTACAATATCCTACTAAGTTGTATTCTTCAGATCTTTTATAGACTAAACCAACATTAGTAGTACCTTTCAGATACCTAAGAATTCTCTTAACAACAATTAAGTGAGATTCTCTAGGATCTGATTGGAATCTAGCACACAAGCATACACTGAATAAAATATCAGGTCTAGATGCAGTCATATAGAGAAGAGATCCTATCATTCCTCTGTAGATCTTCTGATCTACCTTCTTGCTTACCTCATCCTTACCTAATACGCAAGTTGGATGCATTGGAGTTTTTGCTTCTTTGCTTTCAGATAGATTGAACTTCTTCAGAAGCTATTTGACATACTTAGTCTGATGAACATAGGTTCCTTCAGAGGTTTGATTGATCTGAATGCCTAGGAAATATTTGAGTTCTCCCATCAAGCTCGTCTCAAATTCTGTCTGCATAGACTTAGCAAACTCCTTTCCAAGTGTAGCATTAGATGTTCCAAAAATAATATCATCAACATAAATTTGACAAATTAATATATCCTTTTTAAAAGTTTTACAGAAGAGAGTTGTATCTACTTTTCATCTTGTGAAACCATTATCCAGAAGGAAAGAACTTAATCTTTCATACCAAGCTCTGGGAGCTTGCTTCAAACCGTATAATGATTGTTTTTAATTTAAAAACATGTTCTAGAGACTTAGAGTCTTCAAAACCAAGAGGTTGGTGAACATAAACTTCTTCATCTATATAACCATTTAAAAGGCACTCTTAACATCCATCTGATACAGAGTGACGTTATTCTGAGTGGCAAAAGAAATTAATAATCTAATAGATTTTAACCTGGCCACTGGTGCAAAGGTTTCAGTATAGTCAATACCTTCTTGCTGACTATAGCCCTTAGCAACCAGTCTGGCTTTGTTTCTGATGACTTCACCTTTCTCACTCAGCTTGTTTCTGAATACCCATTTTGTTCCAATGATATTGAATCCTTTAGGTCTTGGAACTAGATCCCAAACATCATTCCTTGTAAACTAATTTAACTCTTCTTGCATAGCAATTATCCAGTCAGCATTTTCTAGAGCTTGATCAACAGAAGTTGGCTCAATCAAAGACACTAAACCAAATTGACATTCTGCATTGTTTTTTAGGAATGCTCTTCTTCTGATGGGATCATCGTTCTTTCCAATTATAACATCTTATGGATGAGCTTAGTTGATTCTAGAAGATCTTCTAAGTGTTGGCTCTTCAGATATTATGAGATTCTCTAAAGATGCAGCAACTTGTTCTTTTGAATTATCTTTTCCTTTGGGTTCTTCATGATCTGAGTTAGAGATGTCTATATCTGCAAAATTCTCAAAATGCGTTGGCTTTTCAATGCCAAACTTATCATCAAATCTGATATTGATTGATTCCTCAACTATCAGAGTTTCAGTATTGTATACTCTGTAGCCCTCAGAGCGTTCAGAATATCCAAGGAAACACTTCTGAGCTTTGGAATCAAACTTGTTCAGATAATCTTTAGTATTCGGAATATAACAAACACATCCAAATGGATGGAAATATGAAATGTTAGGCTTTTTGTTCTTCCACAATTCATAAGGAGTCTTATTTAGAATAGGCCTTATGGAGATTCTATTCTGAATATAACAAGATGTGTTAATTGCTTCTGCCCATAAATGCTTAGCCATATTAGTCTCATTGATCATGGTTCTGGCTATTTCTTGTAGAGTCCTATTCTTTCGTTCTACAACTACATTTTGTTGAGGAGTTCTAGGACAAGAGAAATCATGGGTAATGTCATTTTCTTTGAAATAAATCTCAAACAATCTGTTCTTAAATTCACCACCATGATCACTTCTGACTTTTATGATTTTACATTCCTTTTCAGATTGAATCTAATTACATAAGTCAAAGAACACATAATGTGACTCATCCTTGTGTTTTAAGAACTTTACCCAAGTCCATCGGCTATAGTCGTCTACAATGACGAATCCATATTTCTTGCCTCTGATTGATGCTGTTTTGACTGGGTCAAAAAGATCAATGTGTAGAAGTTCTAAAGGCCTAGAGGAAGAGACAACATTTTTAGATTTAAACGCAGGTTTTGAAAACTTCCCTTTCTGACATGCTTCAAAAAGAGCATTTGATTTATATTTCAGATTAGGGAGTCCTCTAACCAGATTGAGTTTGTTAATTTGAGAGATCTTTCTCAAACTAGCATGACCCAATCTTCTGTGCCAGACCCACTGCTCTTTGTTGACAGACAGAAGGAAAGTAACCTGTTGGTTCTTAAGATCTGAAAGATCAATCTTATAAATGTTATTCTTTCTCTTGCCTGGAAATAGGATTGAGCCATCCTTCTGACTAATAGCTTTACAAGACTTTTGATTAAAGATTATGTCATAACCATTTTCACTTAATTGACTTATGGACAATAAGTTATGAGCTAATCCATCTACTAAAAGAACATTAGTTATAGAGGGAGAATTACCAATACATATGGTTCCTGAGCCTATGATTTTTCCCTTCTGATTCCCTCCAAACTTTACGTCTCCAGCAGATTTAAGTTCTAGACTTTAGAACATAGACCTTCTTCCCGTCATGTGACGTGAGCATCCAGAGTCCAGGCACCATGACATGTTTGTCTTTTGCACTGTGAAGGAGATCTGCAACAGGAATTATCTTTTCCTTAGGTACCCACATTCTTTTGGGTCCTTTGGGGTTAGTCCTTCTCACGTTCTGTTTGAACTGAGATTTTACATAAGATTTTCCAGAATGTGCAACAGCATATTTCTTTGTGTGTGTGGTATGGAAACTCTTAGAGTGAGATGTATGTTTGATATCATGAGAATGACCATACTTGAACTGTTCATACAAAGGTTTGTATTTAATGATCATTTCATCAACAGGTTCAAGTTTATATGGAGTTTCTCCCTCAAAGCCTATACCTATCCTTTTGTTTCCACTAACACCATAAATCATAGAGGCTAACTGACTTCTGCCTATACCTCTAGATAAGAACTTTCTGAAGCTCAAGTCATATTCTTTCAGAATATTGTTAGTGCTTGGAATAGACTTTTCTGAACTTGAAGATGTTTCAACATCTTTAGTTAATTTTAAAACTTTTTCTTTTAGTTCAGAGTTTTCTATTTCAAGTCTCTTAGTTTCAGATGCAAAAAAACTTTTTTAGCTTTTTGTATTTGATACTAAGTTGACTCTTGACTTCAAGAAGTTCTGATAAACTGGAAACTAAGTCTTCTTTAGTGAATTTAGAAAATACCTCATCAGAGTCTGAATCAGAAGTCGATTCTTCTTCAGCATCAACTATTGCCATGAGTGCTATGTTGGCTTGCTCATCTTCAGAGTATGACTCTTAATCAGATGAATCAAAGTCATCCCATGTAGCCATCATGCCTTTCTTCTTTTCAAACTTCTTTCTGGGCTTTTCCCTCTGAAGCTTAGGACATTCATTCTTGTAGTGTCCAGGTTCTTTGCATTCATAGCACACTACCTTCTTCTTGCCAGATCTTTTGTGTTCAGAAGATTCTCCCTTTTCAGGTCTCTTGAAGTTCTTGAATCTTCTCTTCTTTCTCTTCCAGAGTTGATTGAATCTTCTGGATAAGAGAGACAATTCATCTTCTTCTGACTCTGACTGGTCAGATTCTTCTTCTTCTTCTGCTTGAAAAGCTTTAGCACAATGTTTATTTTTAGATTTTAAAGCAATAGACTTACCTTTCTTCTGAGGCTCATTTACATCTAGCTCAATCTCATGACTCCTCAGTGCACTTATAAGATCCTCAAGAGATATTTCATTCAAGTTTTTTGCAATCTTGAATGTTGTAACCATTGGTCCCCATTTCTGGGAAGACTTCTGATTATCTTTTTAACATGATCAACCTTTGTGTATCCCTTGTCAAGAACTCTCAATCCAGTAGTTAGAGTCTGGAATCTGGAGAACATTGCTTCAATGTTTTCATCATCTTCCATTATGAAAGCTTCATACTTTTGGATTAGAGCCAGAGCTTTTGTCTCCTTGACTTGTGCATTTCCTTCATGAGTCATCTTCAGAGATTCAAATATGTCATGAGCAGTTTCTCTGTTTGTGATCTTCTCATATTCAGCATGTGAAATGGCATTTAACAATATAGTTCTTGATTTGTGATGATTTTTGAACTCTTTCTTTCGATCATCACTCATGGCTTGTCTAGAAATCTTGACTCCACGTGCATTAACCGGATGTGTGTAACCATCCAACACTAATTCCCATAGATCACCATCTTGACATAAAAAATAACTTTCAAGTCTATCTTTCCAGTATTCAAAGTTTTCACCATCAAAGACTGGTGGTCTATTGAAACCATTGAAGCTACTACTTCCATTGTTACCATTGTTGTTTTGCTCAGTAGGAGTTGGAGTAGCTGGATCAACCATTTTGTGTTGTTCTCCCTGAATCTTTTCTCTAACACGGTTAAGTGTTTGCACCTAGAACCGGCGGTCTGATACCAATTGAAGGAGTGAAAAACACTTAGAAAGGGGGGATTGAATAAGGGTTGTTTCTAAAAATGGTAGATAAAAATAAATCACACAGTTATTTTTATCCTGGTTCGTTGTTAACTAAACTACTCCAGTCCACCCCTGACAAGGTGATTTACCTCAACTGAGGATTTAATCCACTAATCAATCTTGATTACAATGGTTCTCCACTTAGACAACTTCTAAGTCTTCTAAAGTCTACAGATCACAACTTGATCACTCAAGGAACTTCCTTTTACAAAATATGTAAAACAAATATTACAAGAGATTAAATTGCTTCTTTATAAGCTATAATCACCAAGTGATTTTTCTCTTAAGTTTAAGTTCTAACACTCACTAAGGTTGAAGATGAATTTCTTCTTTGCTTTTGTGTGATAACGTTTTGGCAGCATTTTGGTACTTAGCGTAAGAGAGTTGTTGATGCTTCAGCATCAGAACTTCTATATATAGGCAGTGAGAAAATGTGACCGTTGAGAGCATTTAATGCTTTGCGTGAATAGTACACAGCTGCATTTAATGTTTCACTCTTTTGTCAACTACCTCGAGCCATGCTTCAACTGCTTTCGCTGACTTAGCCTTTTGTAGCTTCTAACGTTCTTTTTTTCAGTCAGACAGATTTGACGTTGTAGCCTTTTCATCTTGTACTTGCTTCTGGACTCAGAATATGTAGAATAACGTTTGAATATCAGAGTCTTCAGCTTTGGTGCAGATGCATTTTCAGTCATCAGACTTTGGAAGTGCTTTGGAGCGTGATACCATCAGACCTTCAAAGCCTTGCTTCTGACTGCCATCTTCTGATGCTTTCCTGATCATGTTCTGATTTCTTCAAGACCATCAGATCTTCTGGGCAAGAGCTTCTGAACGCTGATTTTGTGCATACTCTTTTAGACTTTTCCTGAAATGGAAAACGTGAATAATTAGAGTACCACATTGTCTTATACAAAATTCATATATAATGTTATCATCAAATTTAAGAATATTGATCAGAACATTTCCTGTTTTAACACTCAGAGGTATTATTGCATAACCAAATCTTGTTCTAACAAAATTATGATGTCTACAAATGAAGATGAAAATGATTAATGAGAAGATGAAGCTTTATTTCATAATGATTGTGGGAAATATTTGGAAGCTTTTTTTCATGATTATAATATTAGTGGACTATTAAACAATGTGAACCAACTAGCCAAATGGTCAAGCTTGTGCTCCATGAGGAAGGGAACCTGTGTTCGAATCCATATGCTTGACTTGGACCAACTGAAGTGAGGTGGTGTGTTGAAACTGCTAGTTTTTGACAATTCAGTTGGCGTAACCGATTACGCTGTATGCCGTAACCGGTTACGAACCCGTGAAACAGAGTTACTGGTGCTTTTGTAGTAGCGTAGCTGCTTATGCTGTATGCCGTAAGCGGTTACTCTGAAGCTGGGTTGTTTTTTCTGTTTCTGTTTTGGCAGTTTATTAATCCCATTCATTTGTAACTTTGTACTATATAAGGAGCTCACTACTCCTATGTTTTGTTAATGTCAATTTTTCCACTCACCCTCAATTACTCTCTCTCTCTCTCTCTCTCTCTCTCTCTCTCTCTCTCTCTCTCTCTCTCTCTCTTATTTTCTCTCAATTTCCTTAATCTTCATCTTCTTCAATTGTCCATTTTCTCCATTGATAAACCTTAATTTGATTTGTATGTTCCAACATAATGAAGATCTTGTGTGCAAGTTGTCAGCTTAGGGGTCAAAAGGACAGAATCTTCATATTATAAGGGGGAAAAAAACAAATCTCGCTAATATTACAGGGAATTTGTATATTTAACCCTTAAAACTATTATTTAATTTAAGATAAAGAACATAATTATGAATAAATTTAACGTTTTTATTATTTTTAATAATGAGAAATTTAATATTGGTGTTATTATTTCACACGTTAAATTATTTTTATATTATATAGAAATTTCATTATATACGAAGAAACTTTAATATAGTAGTTTTTATTTAACTATATCTTTTTATGTTTTTATTTTTGATATTACTCTCTTGAAATTATTTTTCTTTATGTTTTTTTCTCTTTTATCTAATTTATAAATATTACATTTTATATGATAAGTATATTTTCTTTTGTTTTATTTTTTAAGGAATAAATATTTATTTAATTTTATTTCAATTTAGTTTATAGAGTTAAATTTTTTGATGTTGAATCTATTTTGGTGGTTCAGGCTATTAAGAGAGGGTGTTCCAATATGCGGGAACGTTTGAGGATGTTAGTTTGTGTCATTCTGACAAGGAGATGAATATATGTGTGCACATGTTAGCCAATATTGGTTGTAGTGTTAGGCCGAATTTTATTTTTTTTCCTTGGCCCCTAATAGTTTATTGAGTCTATTAGATGATAACAATAGAGGTTTAACGACCGCCAGATTGGTGTGTGTAGTTTTCTCTTGTTGTTTGGGCCTATTATTATTGAATCGTATGCCTTCAAATTTTATGAGTATCTTTTATATAAATTATTTTATTATTTACTATGGATCAATACAAATAAGAAGAATATAATCATATGTATTATTGTAAATTAGAAGTTTACAAATCACACTTAGGTATATTATTAGCAAAATCGATTGGGTCATCTTGAATGTATTGTGATGTGAAAACTAGTATTGAAGAACCACATGTTTTTTTATCTAATAAATTTTGCATGTTCCTAAACAAAATTAAAAAATATGAGAAATTGAGTATTTTTTATGACATTATTGTTGCATAGATAAAAATATCATGCATATGTTTGTTGTCTACTCACGATAAGAAGTTTGTGAAATTGTTTTTTCAACTAAAAGATCGTGCACATGTATTATGATGCGAAAACTAGTATTGAAGAACCAAAAGTTCTTCGATTCAATGTATTTTGTGGGTTTCTAAAGGAAATTAAAAATATGAGAAACTGAGTTTTTCATGACATTAATTGGTGCAACGACTAAAATATCATGCAATTGTTTATTGTATACTCGAAACCAAAAGTTTGTGAAATTGTTTTCTCAGACTAAGATCTCATTTTCTGAATTTTCTTGATAAGTATCACATATATTATTAAAAGTCATATTAAACATCTTGTATCATATGTTCATAAAGAAATAGACTTGAAGATCCATTCTTTAGACATCTAAAGTTAATTGTGTGACTGACACTTCTAAGATCATACATTCTAAATTAGATATAGGAAACACACAAAACAAAAATATGAAGATTTTTATTCGCATTAAGCCAACACATTTCTATATGTTTTCCTCCCTTGGTGTAAATTATTTCAGGTTAATAACCTGATACTTCTCATCTAAGTGAACTTTTGGATGTGTTGTCTATTTTCCAATTGTTCTAATATATTACACTAAGACGAGTCCTAAAGGAATATTGGAAAAATATATTTGATATGAATCTCATTTTTTGAGATATAATTTGAGCAAATAATTCGATACTCGATTGCACCCCGATGGGCTAATTATTAATTGAGAAATTGACTTTTTTTCCAATATTTGGGGGATAGATTAAGTGGTTGAAGAGTGAATCAGAAATTCAAATGAATAATTTAAAATAAATTTTTATCTTGATCCTCATATAAACGTATATGAACAATAAGTTCAATATATTTCTCATTTGCAAATTTTATAAAACCAATTATCAGTTGTTTATACTCCCATCAAAATAGATTCTCTTGTTGGATAATCTAATATTACAAATGAGTTGAAATTGCGCATGAAGCGTGGTAGAAAAGTTAGTTCTAATATTAAAAGTCCTCTACAAGAAAAAGAGATAAATTAAAGGTGACTCAAATATGGATGTGAAAACTCTATGAGTACTTTGACATAATTTATTTTTGAGCTCTAGAAGAATTAAGCAGATATCTAAAATTTATGAAAAATAAAGAGATCTCGATATATTATGTCATGAATGGAATGTGACGGAACCAAAATAAAGTCAATATTGACAATGTCAATATATACAATATAGTGCTAAAGATGATAAATTATAACGAAGATCGTGAATCAAAGTCTATTAAAGATTGTAGATAATGTGAAAATTGGCCAAAATGAACATATTTCAATTGAAGAAGAATTAAACTCATTTTACAAGTGACTCGCTTATGGAACTATTGTTCAGACACATCAAGGTGTGAAACTAATTGGATATAAAAGAGTTTTTATGAAAAAGTAAAATAAGAATGGTGAAATTGTGAGATATAAAGCTTGATTTGTTACTACAAACACCTAAGACTGATTTTGATAAAACACATCCACCTATAATGAATTCAATTAATTTTCAATATTTAATTCTCCTTGTTGCACATCTACTTAATATAAATCCAAGGTTGTCATGATGACAAACTTGAACACAACCCTAATCCTAAATCCAATGTGGCATCATATTAGAAACCAATTAAAATTTTGAATTTTTATCATTTTATTTTATTATTCACACCAAATCATAACATTTATGATTTATCCAATATAATATCCTAATTATAATAATAAAATCTACTTAATATAAATCCAAGGTTGTCATGATGACAAACTTAAACACAACCCTAACCCTAAAACCAATGTGGCATCATATTAGAGACCTTAATCCAATGTGGCATCATATTAGAAACCTATTAAAATTTTGAATTTTTATCACTTTTATTTTATTCTTCACACCAAATCATAATATTTATGATTTATCCAATCTAATATCCTAATTATAATAATAAAATAATAATAATAATTAATTTTTCAAAATAAAGAATATTAATTTCCACATATCATTTTAATTTAGTTATATACTACAACTTAATAAAAAGAATTGATTTGTTTATTACATTTTTTAAAATGCCTTTTATAATGTTATATATTTTTGCTTAATTTTTTTTCTTTTTAAAATTCATCATATATTATTTTCAAATATCATTTTAATTTAATTATATAAATATAAATATATTAAATTATTATAATAAAGTAGTAAATAATTAAATTTATTCAAATATATAAGTATAATTAATTCTTCAAATTAAAACATATTAAATTCGATATATCATTTTAATTTAATTATAAAATAGAAATATATTATAATTAATATAATTTTTTTCCTAAACTTTTTTGGTTAGATTTATGATTTGTTTGTTACGCTTATTAAAATGACTTTTATAATTTTATATATTTTATAGATAAAATATTTTATTTTTAAAATTCAAAATAAATTCAAATAGATTCAATGTTTATATTTTATTAATAATTATTTCTTTATATGTTATTATTTACTACAAATTGAAAAAATGTCATAAAAAAAGTTACACTTTAAAAATTGTTTATTTGATACAAAATTATATATTATAATAATAATTATTTTTATTGCAGTTACTAAATATTAAATTAGTAATAATAATTATTATTATATTTAATAATTCTATATTATATTAAAAAAGATTATAAATGTATTTCGGTTACTAAAATTAAAAATAGATCCAAATATATTCAATAATTATATTTTATTAGTAACTACTTCTTTATACGTTATTATTTACTACAATTTAAAAAATGTAAATTTTTATATAATTCAACATTTAATTTAATTATAAAATATGAATATATTAAATTATTATAATATAGTAGTTATTAATAAAATAACTAATAAAAAATAATAATAATTAATTCTTCAAAAGAAATGATATTAATTTCCACATATTTTAATTTAATTATAAAATATAAATATAGTAAATTATCATCATAAAATAGTTAAAAATTAAAACTATTCAAAAATATAAATATAACTAATTCTTCAAAGTAAAGTATATTAATTTCCACATGTCATTTAATTTAATTATAAAATATAAACTTATTATAATTAATTTATGATTTGTTTGTTTCGTTTTTTGAAATGGCATTTTATAATGTTATATATTTTATGGTTAAATTTTTTTATTTTTAAAATTCAAAATATATTCAAATATATTCAATTAGATTCAATGATTATATTTTATTAATAACTATTTCTTTATACATTATATTTCTTACAAATTAAAAAAATCTTAAAAAAAAATTACACTTTCATAAATGTTTATTTTATTGAAAATATTTATTCACAAGAATAATAATAATTAGTTCTTCAAAATAAAGGATATTAATTTCCACATATTATTTTAATTTAATTATAAAATTTAAATATATTAATTTATTATAATAAAGTAGTTAAAAATAATAACTATTCAAAAATATAAATATAATTATTTCTTCAAAGTAAAGGATATTAATTTTACTTATTCAAAAAATATATTATGATTAATATTTTTTGTTTTCTAAAATTTTGTGTTTAGATTTATGATTTTTTTGTTACGTTTTAAAAACGATTTTACAATGTTATATATATTTTATTAATAACTATTTCTTTATACATTATTATTTAATACAAATTAAAAAAAGTCATAAAAAATAATTACACGTTAATAAATAATTATATTATAGAAAATTATAATTTATAATAATTATTCTTCTTATTGCAGTTACTAAACATTAAAAACAATTATTATCATATTTCATAATGGATATAATATATTATATTAAAAATAAGTATTAGTATGTTTCGGTTACTATTATAATAATAATTACTCTTATTGTAGTTATTAAACATTATAGTTTTTAATGACTGTTTTTAATTATTAAAATTATGAGTTAGAGTTTCTAATAAGATTTATTATCATATTAATAGCTAAAATTACATATGTAAATACATAATTTGTTGTATGGATTTTGTAGAGTTGTTGTATACAATTTGATTGTATGTCTTCATCTTTGGCTTGACTCCTAACATCTCTTATGCGGTACATATATACTTTTTAATTTTAATTTACTCTTGTTATATATTACATACTTTTTGATTTTGTATTGTAATTTTTATTTCACTTTCTTATTTATAACGTATGTTTGAAATAATATTTAACTTATTTTACATGATAATGACTCAAATTACTTTACTATGTCTATTATATTGTAATAAATTATTTAGAATTTTTTATAAATAAATGATAATGGTTTGATGTTTAAAAGGAACCCATTACAAATGGATAACATTGTGTCCACTACGACTATGAATAAATATCCAGCAGTCCAAGATTAGGTGTAGGTTGGAGTCTTCTTCAACAATCAAATATTTGATTAATAAATATCACGAAGTCTAAATTACTAATTTGTATGGAGAAGTGTGTAGATGATCTCATACTTTTGCTCTCTAAAGTATTAGGGATTATCACCTCTAAAGTTATTTGTGTTTAATTTCTCTCTGAGTAGGTATCTATGAACGGTAAATGATATTGGTTTTCACTGTAACTTATAATTTGTAAAATTCTACAAAAATATATTCAATTTTTATATTTTATTACTTATTTATATGTTATTATTTACTACAACTTAAAAAATTTCAATTTTTATATAATTCAACATTTAATTTAATTATAAAATATGAATCTATTAAATTATTATAATAAAGTAGTTATTAATAAAATAACTAATAAAAAAAATAATAATTAATTCTTCAAAATAAATGATATTAATTTCCACGTGTCATTTTAATTTAATTATAAAATATAAATATATTAAATTATTATAATAAAATAGTTAAAAATTAAAACTATTCAAAAATATAAATATAACTAATTCTTCAAAGTAAAGTATATTAATTTCCACATATCATTTAATTTAATTATAAAATATAAACATGTTATAATTAATTTATGATTTGTTTGTTACGTTTTTTGAAATGGCATTTTATAATGATATATTTTAGGGTTAAATGGTGATAGAAGCATTCATCCAAAGTTTTTTTTTTCTCATGATCTTTGTAAAAATGGTGATATAAGCATTCAACAAATTTATTCATGTAATTCTGCAGACATTTTCTTAATGTCACTTCCAAGTAGAACTGTTAACCGACTAGTACAAAAGAATGATCTTTATTGTTGAAGAAATTTTCGTTCAACTGAGGGGGAGAAATAAATTTATCTTAAATAGATATTGTATTCTTTTCCTTCACTAGGTTTTTCCCACATGATTTTTTCTGGTAAGATTTAACGAGGCATATCCTAAGCAAACATCTCAAATAGTTTCCTTCCCTACTTGTAATAATTTGTTTTGATTAGTATCGAGGCAGCTCCCTCACCAAGAATGTTTTTCTCTTTTTATTTCAATAGGACTTTTTCTATTGGGTTTTACTAGTAAGGCTTTAATAAGACACATTCTTGATGGACATTCAGAGGGTTATAAATGGGGAATGATAATGGATGTCCATTAATGAATGGATTTCATATTGATTCTTCATTCATTACATATGTCATATAAATATGACTCATATTATATTTAAAATATACACTGATAATAGAATAATATAATATACCCTCTTCTTATATTTTCTCTCTTTTATTGTTTTGTTTTGTTTCATAATAATTTTTTAATTTGAAATTCTCATTAACATACAATAGTTAAGTATTTTGCCGAACCCAGAGTAAGAACCAAAGAACCATCAAAGAACAAAAAACCAAAGAAATTAAAAATCACATAACTATAAATCTAGGAAAAAATACCAAAGTTAGAAACAATACTAGATAAAAAAACCTCACTAATGAATCACGCCCATTAAGTGATTCAGGTTATACTTCAACCTGTCAGAACCGCCATTAACATAATAGAAACCCCTAATATTTTCCTCCACCTATTCCATCTTTGTTGAAGTACCAAAAACAAATTATATCATTTAGTGCTGCTCAAATAATCCAAACAACTGCATGAAAAATCATGGAAAATTCACACTACTACAAATTATATAAATGATACATTTCATAACATATTCTTACTATGCCCATTTATTTCACTGAGGTAATATCTATTCAATAGACACCTATTTCAATCACCTTTCACCACCGTCCAAACTAACATTTATGGTGAAAGGTGATGGAGTAACACGCTTTGAATCCCATCACCGATAAATTTGTTTTTTTTCGTTACAAAAAGTACGTGTTCCCTTAATTTCTATTTTTAAATTAAAATTAATATAATTTTCACAATGGTCTAAAATAACATTTATGGTGAAATGTTCCTCAGTAATGCGCTAAAATCGTGTTAATGAGAGACATTTTAAAAAAGGTGATTCTTTCAACCGTTGTGGAAAGTTTTACCTATATGAGATGTTAGTGCTTTTATTGGCTGATTGGCATCTATGTTTGGCTAAAACATAATAGCAGCAAAACATAATACAAAGTTTAAATCTTGCAAATATAAAAGAACAAAACAGGTACAAGCAAGATGTTATATGGAATGTCATGACATCAACTCATGACATCGCGCCTGCAGAACTGGAAGAAAGATTCAGTTTGTTACTCAACAAATACAGGATATTCGTGGAATATTTTGTAATCCCATGTGGCGCAAATTTAAAGGTCAAAAGAATATTGGAGAATCAGATCAGAAGATTGAAGATTCAGCAGTTTCTAATTTAGGAGATAAATTAGTAAACTCGTGATTAAAAGACCTTGATTGTAGCAGAAGATTTCTGCAGATTTGTAACAGCAAGGAGTGCTGCGATATGTAAGCCCAAGTCCAATTGGGAATAGGTTATAAATAGAAACCTTTGTAACCTAGTTTTATATAGAAAACCTTGTTTAGAAAAGATGTAGTCATTAGGGTTTCTATAGGTAGACCACCCAGGTTGTGGGATGGCTGCCTTGTCCTTCTCGAAACCTGTAGGTAAGAGAAGTGATTGTTCTCACTCAAAACCTCTAGGTAAGAGTTGAGTATTGTGTTCTTGATTGAAGCTGTGAAGCAAGATCAAGTTATTGTTCATTGTTAATTGTGTAAATAGCTGTTGCAGGGTTATAACAGTTAGGTATCACTAGTGACTAGGTAAACCAGAGGTTGTTTATCTGCAAACCAGAGGTTGTTTACATAAAATAGTACTACTGATAGTGGAATCTTCTTCCTGGCTTGGTAGCCCCCAGAGTAGGTAGTTAGACCAAACTGGGTTAACAATTAACTGTGTTATTTTTCTTCTGCATTGTGTTGTTTGTTCAAGTCGTGGATGTTATGACATCATGTATAACATCAGGATCAGAAGTGTTAGTTGTTCCTTTACATAACCATATAAAATTTACAATCTGGTTATGCTGACTGAACATATGTGATCCCAGTTCTCACTGACTCCTTCTTAGGGGTAATTAAAAGTTGGGGGATCTTTCTGTTCTGCCTAGGCTACTTGAATAACAGATCAGATGTCTTGACATTGTGAATGACATCCTGAGTCTATCATACCAGAATTTCAATTGGTATTAGAGCAGGCATCCTGTCTGTTTCTGGATGAGACCCATGAGGGATACATTCTGGTTGTAGTAAAGATAGAAGATTGTTTGATCAAGGAATGTTCATATTGTATGGTCCCTTGAAGTGGAGGATGGACCTATATGTGGAGGATTAGACCAACCTGACCTAGAGTTGTGATGCTGGAACAAAGGAGTGCTAAGTCCAAAGACTTCATGCGGGAGTGAAGAATTTGAATTTCAAAACTAATTCAACCGGTATCTATGGACAGAGAAGAATCGCATCAAAACCTTCATGCGGGAGTGAAGATATTGATAAGGTAACCTCAATATACATGTGAGTTTATCAGGTCAGGATTTTGGTTAGGTCTAGTCTGTTGCTTGGTGCAAAAGCAAGCATTGTGCATGGTTAAGTAGCAATCAATTTGTAGTTGTCATGCTTACAACTAAAACTTGAAGTAAGCATTGTGTGAATTCTGTTGAAGTAGGACTATTTTCCCCTGCATAGTCTTTGAGCAACCCCAATTGTATAAGAAAGATTCTAGTGTTATGTATATTCAATAGAATGTTTGGCAGAAATTTACTGCTATGATTAAAGTGTCAAAGATACTTGAGTAATCTCTCAAGTCCACTCATAATGGCATGGTTTATTATATCTGATGAATGTCAACTGATCAATGATATTCATAATCATATGCAAATGTGAACCTTGAAAAAATTTCCAGGCTGAAGTGTTCCAAGAAGGAGGAGCAAATGTTCTACCGGATGTTAGCACATTAAGAACTCGTATGCAGCTACTAGCTAAAGAACAGATGTTCTGGTGCTACACTAATGTAGTGTGAGAACATTGGTTTGGAACCTACTCCTGGTCTGGAAGAGGAGACATCTGACTATAAGTTAATCAGGACACGATTAACATGTGCTTCTACTCCAATTCTGTTAGAAGTAAAAGCTCAGTGCCACAAGAAAACTCATGAAGGTATTCCTTTCTGATCCTTCATGATTAAATTAAGAAGAGATTACATCTGGCTTTTTCCTCTGATCAATAGTACCAGATATGTGTACTATCATTCATAACCATAGAGCAGTTGTTGAAGCTGAATACTGTGTCTCAACCACAGTGAAATATGGTCAAGAATGTGTACTGCCCTAGTTGTTATCCAGAAAGGGTAGTGTTGTTTGGAATCAAGGAAGTCAGATGAATATGACTAATTTAGTGTCATGCTATAACTAAGTCTGCTCCAGAAACCTAAATGAGGGAATCTCCTCTATAGGTACAGACTATGGTATCCATCATCTCAAAATCAGAATAAATGTCTAAAGAAAAGCTTATTGAGATATTGGCTATTGTATTCCTTGATATGTCTGGATATTGCTGATAATTGGATTATTATGTTCCTACCCCGAGTGTTGTCAATTTGACATTAAAGATGTTAACCAAGAACCATGAAGGATGATGTCATATCTGATGTCATAACATCATCTCAAGATCTTCAGTTTCTTTGTAGTGTATTTGCCAAGAGAAGAAAGTATAAATGTGAAGAGGTAATCAGTCAGAATGACCTAGTGTGAGTAGAAAATTCTAACTGAAGAACTGGTAAGTACTTTGACTGGAGACTTAGTACTTATTGGATGTAGAACCTGGATGCAAGACTGAGAAGAAGAAACCAGTCAGGATGAACTAGTGTGAGTAGTAAATCTTACTGAGTAACTAATGAGTGCTTTGACGGGAGACTTAGTACATATTAGATGAGAAGTCCTTCTAGTTATGTGTTCACTATTATCTTCACATATTAAGGAAAGATGGCAAGAGTATCTGGTGAAGCATACTGACTCTGTTAAATATCTTGATGGGAGCTGGATATTTACAATGTTTGTATGAAAATACTCAGACGTGTATACTGAAGATTGATTTGTGGTTATACAATCATAGTTTCTTCTACTTCAAGTTGCAGAGTGTGGTAATCTGAATCTTGTGTAGCAAGTAAACTAAGGTTCCTAAACTTGGAAACTGTGGCAAACTCAAAATGAAGGGAACTTCAAGGACGAACATCAAAGATGTCCTAAATTTGTATATCTCAGGGGGGAGTAAAAGAGTATGAAGATCAGCAAAGACAATGTTATTCTGCTTCTATCCCAATGTAAAGTCCTTCAAAGACTAATCTTGAAGCCAGAAGAACAAATTCACACAAGATGTCAGGAACATAACTCAAGTCATGTTTATTCTCAAAGACCAGCAAAGAATATTCTTTGCATTATCATCTGAAGACATGGATTGATGGTGTGTATCACTTGTTCTGACCTAGTGCATGATCCAACCTATGCACAAGTCTACTTGATGCAGTTCCTCTTCAAATAACATCTCTTGATCGAGACTTTAGTTAAAGTCCAGGTATGTTGTTTAAATTGCTCAGGTTTATATAGTCTTTTTCGTTGTGCTTGAGTCTTGTTTGAGTCCCTCATGTTCTTCTTTCGAATATGAGAAATGTCTAGAGTCTAGGTTATGGTTGTCAAATTGTGACAATCATAGGGTTTAAGGGTAATGCTCAGACATTGTTAAGTCTGAGGTCATTCTTTACAGTTGTTTGGTAAAGAATAAGAGTCTTGTTTCGTATCGTGAATACAAATTGTTTCTTGTGTTCCAGGTCCTCTATAGAGAAGTGTTATCTCTATGGATGGTCAGAGTTTGTTTGAGTTTGGTGTTCAGACGAACTTATGTCTTGAGTGAAGTCTACATCACAAAGTGTGTTTATCCTGGAAGAAGGACTAGGAATATGCATTAGAAGTTTGAAAAAGCGACATTATTGTCTAAAGTGGCAGTTCAGGCATAATGTGGATTAGAATGGGCAGGTTCTGATCTGGATGTTAGTAATTTGTTCTGGCAATACATAATTATTTTCATGATGAAGACTTCACTTCGTGAATATGACTATGAAGACAAAAGTTCTATGATCTGATCAACACAACTAAGGATAAAGGAGGATCCTTTCGATTCAAGGAGCATGTTAATCACTGTGTGAGATTGACAAACACCATATCAAGAAGGATTTCAAATTTTCTTAAGCAGACTATGATCTGATCCAAACATGGTAAGGTTATGCTCAACAAAGTTCAAGAAGTGGCAATTCTTTATGTTGAGATTGTGGCAACCTCTATGTATGTGATTCTAGTGTCAAGAGGTCATCAATTGATAATTTATTGAGGAGATAAGTTAGTAGACAAGGGTCTGTTGCAGAAAGAGATGAGCCTTGTGGAATATACTGGTAGTACAAATGTCAGACACAATGTTATGACATCTTACTTCTGGTGTGAGTATTTAATATAAAGGAGCAACTTTGCTATAGTGAGTGTGTTCAGCAGGATAGTTGAACAGAGGGTGAGGCTCTTAAAGATATGAAGACGCGTCTTATAATTTCCATTCATCATTTCAAGCTTATTCCTTGAAGAAGCTCAGACTATCTCAGATTGGGGGAGTGACCTCTTATGTCAAGAAAAGTATCTTAGTTAAAAATACTTTAACATCATAAAGAAAATGTGACATTTTTGTCAGTTATTTGTGAATGGTTGAATCTAACCATGTGCAACTGGAATCCACAATTCTTTCTCTACACTAATGAGGTAGTTGTATGTCTAATAGTCTCAAGGTGTTCGGAACAACAAAAGTTTATGTCTATGACTAGTGAGTCAGAAGAGTAAGTGGGGAGTCTGTTACTTGGTCCGTAGGATGATTTGTCTTAATCTTTTGAAGAATCTTGAGCTATGTGCTTAAAAGGAAGAAAAGTGAAAATGTCTAACAGGATGTCATGACATGTTTAAAGACATTGAATCTTCTAAGTCAAACAAGGAAATTTGTCTTGAAGTTTATCTACACATCAGTGGTCGGTGTAAAGTACAATCAATGACTATGCATGCACTGGTATTTTAAGATAACTCCTATCAGAAAAACAGTCAAAAACTGCTTTGGAAAGAGTAATTGCTTTTGGAATTGTTTCCTAATTAACCGTTTGACCGTTGAACAAGACCAAAGACCATCGTTATTTCCTATAATCTCCAATGGCTATATAATGGCATCTCCATGGATTACAGAAATCAAACTCTCTCAAGATGTCGTTCGTGTGTGTTCTTATGAGTCGTGTCTGGGTTTAGTGTTGTGATGGGTTGTTGTACCAAAACCTTTTCAGAAAAAGAAAAACACGGGCTAGGGATGTTGATGGTCTCTACCATGGGTTTTTCTGCAATAACAACAAAGATGTTCCACCATATACAACCTTCAGTATAGGAACTATTTTCGTTGTGATTTATGATCTGAGTTATTAACACAATTGTGATTTGTGTTCTGAGTTACTAGGACTAGTGGACAGTTTTCACTCAAGTCCTCTCTCAGGGTCTAAGCTAGGATATGGTTTCTGGTTCAAGACTGAGGAAGGGGTCTCTTATACCACCATTGGTCCTCCAAGACAAAGGCCTTCTCCCATCGTCTTCCTCGTGTACATCAGTGTTGCATGAAGATGTTCCACTGCATATTATGACATCGGAAAATTATTTGTCATATGATGTCTAAAAAGGGGGAGAGAATATCATCTTTTTATTTTGCTACTGTAAAAAGAAACAAAGTATTTTGTAGCAAACTGAAGATGTTATGATGTGGTTCAAATCCTGAAGAACATAAGGTATTGATTAAATCCAAATTCTGAGAATGTAAAATTCTGTTCTTCCTTGTTGTCTCGAAAGTTGAAGCAGTTATGTTTTACTGCATTTTTAATGAATGTTAAGTTTTAGCCAAAATATGCCAAACGGGGAGATTGTTAGTGCCTTTATTGGCTGATTGGCATTTATGTTTGGCTAAAACATAATAACAGCAAAACATAATACAAAGTGTAAATCTTGCAAATATAAAAGAACAAAACAGGTACAAACAAGATGTTATATGGAATGTCATGACATCAACTCATGACATCGCACCTGCAGAATTGGAAGGAAGATTCAATTTGTTACTCAACAGATACAGGATATTGAAGGAGTGAAAAACACTTAGAAAGGGGGGATTGAATAAGTGTAACTCAAAAACTAGGAAGATAAAAACAATGAACACAATTATTTTTATCCTGGTTCGTTGTTAACCAAACTACTCCAGTCCACCCCTGACAAGGTGATTTACCTCAACTGAGGATTTAAACCACTAATCCAACTGATAACAATGGTTTTCCACTTAGATATCCTCTAAGTCTTCTAGAGTCTACAGATCATAACTTGATCACTCTAGGAAATCTTTTACAATCAATGTAAAATAAATGTTTACAAGAGTTTAGATTTGCTTATAATAAAGCTGTAATCACAACTGTGATATTTCTCTTAAGTTCTGATACTTAACACTCACTAAGATATTACAAAGTTGTGAGGTTGAAGATGAAGTTCTTCTTTACTTTTCACGATTTCAGTTTGACAGCGTTTTGGTATAATGCAAGAGAGCTAGTTGCTGCTTCTGAATCAGAACTTCTATATATAGGCGCTTGAGAGGAAATGACCGTTGGGAGCATTTAATGCTTTGCGTGTACAGTACAACGCTGCATTTAATGTTTCACACTTTTGTCAACTACCTCGAGCCATGCTTTTGCTGCTTTTATTGACTTTGCCTTTTGTAGCTTATAACGTTACTTTTGTCAGTCAGAGATTTGACATTACAGCCTTTCATCTTGTACTTTCTTCTGGACTCAGATTTTGTAGATAACAACGTTTGAATATCAGAGTCAGCAGCTTTGGTGCAGAGCATCTTTTGTCTTCTGACTTTGAAGAGCTTTGAGCATGATACCATCAGAGCTTCAGAGCTTATACTTCTGACTGCCATCTTCTGATGCTTTCAGTTCATGTTCTGATTCTGCAGGACCATCTTCTGATGTCTTGTCAGACCATGTTCTGATGAAGCCATCCAGAACTTTCTGAGTCAGTGCTTCTGAACGCAGATTTGTGCATACTCTTTTATACTTTTCCTGAAATGGAAAACGTAAAGGATTAGAGTACCACATTGTCTTATACAAAATTTATACATAATGTTATCATCAAAACTAAGAATATTGATCATAACATTTCTTGTTCTAACAGATATTCGTGGAATATTTTGTAATCCTATGTGGCGCAAATTTAAATGTCAAAAGAATATTGAAGAATCTGATCAGAAGATTGGAGATTCAGGGAGAATCAGATCAGAAGATTGAAGATTCATCAGTTTCTAATTTAGGAGATAAATTAGGAAACTCATGATTAAAAGACCTTGATTGTAGCAGAAGATTTCTTGGGAACTTGAAAGATTGTTTTTCTTGTAACTCAATTTAGATCCTTTAGCCATCATCACTCCATCATGCAAGATCTTAAACCCCCCATTTTAACCTCTAGTGAAATAGTATAAATCATGAAACATGCTTAAAATATTCAATAATCGCGAGTTCCTTCTACGCAGTGTAAGGTATGATCCCGAGCTCAAGAAAAATTTGTTGTCCATAAGCATGTTGGATGATCTAGGCTTTTGTATTAGAATTGAACATGGGGAGTTGAAGATTTTACATGGTAGAGTGATGATGGCTAACAGGTCTAAAATATGTGGGTTATATAATTTAAATGTTCCATTGTTATTGGTCATTCATCATTAACTAGTGAAGACTTTTAGGACAAGGAAAAGCTATAGAATTTGATGTTAAACCATGATAAATGCCAAAATTTCACTACAACACGGAAGGCCTACGAAAGCGCTTATTTTGGGCTTTAAAAGCGTTTTAAAGCGCTGTGAAAGCCAGCGCTGGCGTAGGTAACAAAAGCGCTTCTAAAAGCGCTCTGGTAGACCCCCCTATAAGAGCGCTTTTCTGGAAAAAGCGCTCTGGTATCCCCCCTATTAGAGCGCTTTCGTAGGTTGCGTTTTTTATTTTATTTTTTATGCCTTTTTTTTATAAACCTATTATTTTTATAATTTCTAAACCTGCATTTATGGCAGCATTCTTTCATGAACCTGTAATTTACCATTGTTATCCCATAAACCTATAATTTACAATCGTAATCCCATTATTTCAGTAATCTCATTATTTAAACAAAGAAGCGATTTCAATTATATACTAAACATGCATTATAATTATACCATTGTAATTAATCCAAAATATATATACACCGATTCACATATTTCTAACATGAAAACAACTAAACCAATTCACATGACATTATAACAATAAGAAAATCATCCCTAAACAACTAAATCAACTAAATCGGTCCTAGCCTGCAAAGTCTGAACATCTTCAAATGACTGAAAATCTTCACAATCTGCAAAATAAAAATAATATAATCAAAATAAGATTATTATCAT
This sequence comes from Vicia villosa, assembly GCF_029867415.1. Taxonomy (NCBI): domain Eukaryota; kingdom Viridiplantae; phylum Streptophyta; class Magnoliopsida; order Fabales; family Fabaceae; genus Vicia; species Vicia villosa. The sequence continues at coordinate 89,721,025 of NC_081181.1, read as the reverse complement.
ATAAAGGCTCTAAAATAAGAAGGTAAAGAGTAGAACGAGTATATATATATATATATATATATATATATATATATATATATATATATATATATATATATATATATATATATATATGTCGTGTAAAAAGAATAATCAAATTAAATATATCAATAAATACAAATTAATTTATTAATATTTAGGACTTTATATATCTAACTTGAATACATGGAATGGAATATCATTTATTGTAAATTAGTTCAACAAATTTTGTACATAAAGTTTACCTTAAATTTAACACAACCACGTCATATAGCCCAGAGGGATAAAGAAATATAGATCACTTACAATAATCCTGTCACAGACACCCTCAAGAACAACATTAGCTACATGTTATTGATAGGAACACTATTAGAAACTCAACCAACAGCATGTCAAACAATTACAGAATTTGAGAAGTTGTTACCAAATTGATCAAAAGAGCCCAGTATCCTTGTGAGCTTTCTACTATCTCTTAGCAATATAAGAAGTTTCTCTGCAACAACAATTAATGTAAAGTTCACAACAAATTGACAGGAAAAATTAGACACAAATAAAAGTTGAATATTAATTTCTATGACAAATAATACATGACAACTAGTTACTACTACTTACCCTTCAGCGTTTTCCTTCATCTTTGAGCTATGCTATATCTACACTTATTTTCCTACACTTGTATATTACACCGTATATTTTAACACAGATAGATACTTGTGCACAGAAATTAAGATAGAATAAATTAATAAAAAATGAATTGTATACCTTGTATGTAGAAAATTACGGTGTTGGTGTAAGCTAGGGGTGTATGTTTACTCAATCAATAAATGTTGCAATAATGAGAAGGGGTTGTTGGACTAGAAATTTGAAGGTTTTGTTGGACTTAACCTGCATCGCCTCATTTCTATCCAAGTTGTATTGTGTCACAGAATATGAATTAAGTAACTGTACCCCGAAGGATCCTGCCACAGAAGACTTCGGGGTACAATTACTTGATTCATATTTTGTGGAACATAATCGGCAGGGGCACATTGTGTTCTATCCTTTACTAGTCCATCAACTGTTTGAAGCTCAACCTACAATAGAAAAACGTGATTATTACTAACTACATATAGAAAATCTTGAATCATGTAAAAGTTGATGAAACAGATATCCCTTGTAGGTCTCATTATCAATAACATCTTCTACTTACTTGATACATGTCTTCAATACTCTAAATCACTGATAAAAACCTAACAAACTTTGTCTTCAATACTCTAAATCACACTGATAAAACCTAAATCACTGATAAATTAAAAAAGCCCCAATAATATTAACTATAACCCTAAATAAAATTTTGTATTTTTGAAAGCAAACAATGAAAAAAAGGAAAATTTCCGGCACAAAACCCTAACCTGAACAGAGAAGAGACGGTTGAAGGGTGGCGATGGAGTGAGGAAGGCGGCGGCGGAGTCGGTTGAAGGCTGGAGAGGGAGTGAGGACGGCGGAGCAACGAAAGGAAGAAGAAGGTTCGCGTGTTTTGGATCTGAAACAAAACGTGTGTGTTTGTAAAATATATAATTTTTTAAATGGGCTACCAGAGCGCTTTTCAAAAGCGCTTTAATAACACCCCCTACCAGAGCGCTTTTATCCCAAAAGCGCTTTCGTAGCACCCACCCTATAAGAGCGCTTTTAAAAGCGCTTTCATAACCCCACTACCAGAGCGCTTTTTAAAAGCGCTCTGATACCCCCCCTACCAGAGCGCTTTTTGAAAGCGCTCTCATAACCCCCCTACCAGAGCGCTTTTTTTGCATCATTTTCCCTTGTTTATTAATTTTGTTTTTAGCGAGCCCTACGAGAGCGCTTTTGCTAAAAGCGCTTTAGTAGCTGCGCTGCTACAGCTTAAATTTGGCGTATTGTTTTATTTTTAGAGCACTTTAATGAGTTTTACAAAAAACAATTGATAAAGACGCACTTGACCGCTTCCGATCGACATGGTGCTAAAAGCTTAGTTGCTAAAGATTTTCTAGGATATGGTTGATGCCAAAAACAACTTACTTAATTAGGAGATGTCCGTTCACATGGATAAACTTTGAGACATCTATGTAGGTTTGGAGTAGGAAAATGTTATACTACTCTAATTTGAATGTCCAAAAAGAGTTTTCACTTGTGTAAATCAAGCAAGTCCAACTTGATGATAAGTTTGTGATGTGAGTCTTCAATGGTTATTTAAAAGGTGAGAAGTGGAATCTGGGTGGATCAAAGTTCATCATAAGCATATGTATTATTTTTAGTGAGGTCTGTAGGAAGTGCAATGACATGTAGATGAAGATATTAGAAATTATGACAGATAAGATTTATTCTGAGGCAGATATTTCTGTTTAGGAGATTAAGGATTATGAGAAAGTTAAGGCTTCTAATCTTAGTTTTATTAAAAGTAATTTTATAGTGACATCGATTATCACTCGTGATAAGGTTATGAAGGATATTATCATCTTAATAAAACAATTATGTTGGTTTTGATTGCTATGTTTTGAATGTGACTGAATTATTACAAGATTACCATATTACCATATTATCATATGGTAATGTTGTTTTATATATTTTTTAAATAATTTCTCATTTTTATCGGTTTGCTCACACACCCAACTTAAGTGCATGTTGTATGGTGTCCAATGCCCCAAAAATGTGTCCAAAACAACACTATTTTTTTCAATATCAATGTACAAGCCATTTTGCTTTCACACACTTACCATCAAACGAACTCATAATCTATTTTGTCGTTTAACTGAACATGCTTTCACATATCAACAACAAAAGACGTGCCAATGTTACACCAGAAGGAGGAATCGATTTTGAAGCCCGCAAAGACATGCATATCTAGATGACACGTGACACTGAGAATGCTACATACAACTAAACTGTTACACTTTCACATACAAAATTGGGCACATATCAAAGATGTATAGTTTGCATAATGGATACACATGTAGACGTGGACTGGTCAACAATTCCATCTCAAAAAATTGGAATGTGTTTTGAAGCTTTTGAGAGATTCTAATGGAGACAAAAACCGAAACAACATTGTTACTGTTTTAATGTTTGGTAGAGACACAACCAAAGCCGGTAAAATAGCCACTTGTTTTATGCTCCCAACTCCCAAGTGAAGGTTTTGCAGCAGGCTCAATAGTATATATACAGTAATGTTCTTGTTGTTGTTGTTTTAGTATGGTTAAATTTTTACGTAACTTTTTAATTAAATACATGAATCTGAAGAAGAATTTTTTTTACATTATCTACGTGATATGTTTATAACTAAATGCTAAACAATTTAAATTATTAAAGTGAGATGAAGACAACACACGTTAATATTTAATTAATGGAGTCAAATTTTTAACTCTCTGACAGGGACTTATAATGTAAGCATTGGTGTGAACAATTTTATTGAACTATTTGGAATCTTTTAGGTCTTAAATATAGATTAAAAATTAAGTGCATGTGGGTTAAATTTAAACTAAAAGAAGAAGTTTCAATTTAATTAATTGTTATTATAAGGTATATTATATTCATATTTAATTGAGTTAGTCTACTTTGTCATTATTATCATAATGAAATCTTTCAGAAATATTGTAATTTGTTGTCAGAAGATTATGTCACCGATTTAGTATATATTATGTTAGAAAATTTTATCTTAACATAATCATAATCATAGTTTATTTAAATAACATTGGATCACTGATTATTTCTATCTTAAATTATAAATCCCTTTAAAAATGAAAATATATTTTATATTGTATGTCACTTTACAATTATAATTGTAATATATAACATTAAATGACATTTTTCTTAATATACCGTCTATTATTATTGTAAATTTCTTTACCCACTTCCCTATGGGGTCACCTCCAGCGAAAACTCCAGTTTACCCCTGCTTTGGAAATGAACTTCCGAAGTTTTTTTTTTTTTTAAATTTTCTCAGACTTCGGAAGTTCATCTCCGAAAACACCAAATGGGGGGTGTTTTCGGAGATGCACTTCCGAAAACACCTTTTTTCAGATTTTGAGGGGTTTCGGAAATGAACTTCCGAATTATGCAGAAACTGTGTTTTTTTTATGTTTTTGGAAACAGCCTCGTATTTTTAATTAAAGGAAGACAGCAAATAAAATAAGCGATATATAAACAGAAAATACTAATATACTAATATGATAAAAATAGTAATATATACAAACTGATCCGATCCAAATCCAAATAATAATAGTGTACGAAAGATACAATCCGAAAACAAAAAAAAAATAAACCCGACCACTACTGGGTATGCCTAACCCTCTCTCCCTGGGACCTCCTCTGCGCCAGTATGCCGCCGCACGGCCCACATCAGTGACGATCATCTCCATCACGGCGACTGCCTCTGGACCGCCCTGATGAACGACACCTCGATCCAACGCGTCCCGCCCAAGCACCTCGATCCATGAAGTAGCGGAGGTAGGTCACGTCGACGTACCTCGCACTCTTGTCCACAAAGATCGCAGCGCCTACCACATGCATGTACCAGCACCGGAGAGCGCAGCCACGGTGATAATGTGTAAATAGGTCGTCACCCGCATCCTCGGCATCGGGCGCCGCGTCCAGGTGGTGCTCGAAATAGCGGCTCAGTGTGGTGAACCGGATATGAGGCCCAGATGTCGTGATGCACTCGTAGTCAGCAGCTTCGGGCTCCATACCCAAATAGAGCGCCATCCATTCACTGGCTTCGATCCTCTGGATCCGGGAGTGGGTCAACAACGCCCCCCTGATCGGCAGGTGGAGAAGACACTGCACATCATGCAAGGTGATCGTCATCTCCCCAACCAGTAAGTGGAAAGAAGACGTCTCCTTGTGCCACCGCTCCACAAAGACCCCTGCATGCCGTGGCTGATGGTGGAATACCCCGTCATGCAGAGCCCATTAAGCCCGGAACCTCTCACAGCGTCGTTAAACCATTCGGCAGTCGGTTTAAACAGAATAAAAATCTTCCGGGCATGGTTCACCATTTTCAACGGCTCTCTCTCCTGTTACAAAAAAACAAATAAAAAAGTATGTTAAATAGACCGGTTAAATAGACCGGTTAAGAAAATATTGAATAAACGTCTAAATTATAAACGGTTAAATAATGTAGTCGGGCAAATTATAAAAAATACCTCTCCCTCCCAGATACGCCGAGCGACGTGATCGCGGTAGGTAAGCAGCACTGAAATGTCACTGGGCCCTCCCGGGAAGCCCTCCTCCTGCTCATCCTCCTCTCCGAGTGGAGGTTCAACATCCGGTACCTCTTCCGCCCCGTGGCATGGCACTGCCACCTCCTCCTCCTCTCGCTGGCGGGAAGAAGATACCCGAGCCAGACGAGTCCTCGATCCAGATGTAGAGGTACCCTCGTCCATCTCCACGGGAACTCGCACACGTTGTCCCCGGCCCTGCCCCCTTCCCTGTGTCGACGCCAGCTGCGCCGCCGCCCGCTCGTGTCTAGCCGACGCAGTCTGGGTCTCTCTACCCTGTCTGATGTGTGCTAGGTTGTCTGACATGTTCCTGAAAACAATTGAAATAGATTAATATGCGAGACAACATAAAGAACTAAAAAAATTGCACTTCTGATACAATTCAGAAGTTCATTTCCGAAACTGGGAATGGAGGTGTTTTCGGAAATGAACTTCCGAAACACCCATGCGCAGAAGTTTTCTGCAACTTCCATGGCAGACCCCAAAATCCTAAATCAAAACTACTTTTATGCCTACTAAACAACCTAATATCAGTACCAACCTATCTTAATGTGATTTTTTCAATTTCTAAACACCCTAATAGAGTAATGAATAATGGATCTAAAAATTGAAAAAAAATGATAAACTTACAAATTAGTGTTTGAGATTATTTAGGTTGAGATTGGAAGAAGACTTTGGCAATCTCTTTGACTTCACACTTGCTTGTTTCAGAAATTTTGAAAGAGGATGAGTTTGGAAGAAGATTAGGGTAAATGAATGGGGGAGGGGGGTTGTTTTGCTTAATCTGGAAAACGCCCAGTATTTCGGAAATGAACTTCCGAAATGCTGTTTTCGGAAATGAACTTCCGAAATAAGACAATTTTTTCAAAAAAAAAGGCGCTTTCGGAGATGCATCTCCGAAAACACCTTTTTCTTGCATTTCGAAAATACATTTCCGAAGTCAGGGGTAGTTTGGATTTTTCACCAGAGGTGACCTAGAAGGTTGGGAGGTGGCCAAAGAATTTTCCTTATTATTTACATTTAAAAATATTAACTTTATCATTTTTCATCATTTAGAAATATTAAATTTTTCATTTCACCATGATTAAATAAGCACCACTTAACATTTGACAAGCAAAAATATATAACTATCTCTACTTTCTACTATAACTGAAATCATTTCTCGAAGAAACACTAATCTCCTTTTATTATTTAGATTATGTCTAATTTTAATAAATAAATAAATAAAGAAAAAGAAAATAATTTTTTTTTGGGTAGGCAATAGAAAGATATATTAAAGAAATATAAGAGGTACTCACCCAATTACAACGATAATCATACAATTAAAGGAAATCCAACGGACTTTTATGTCAAAAGTAAAAATTCTTACACCGGTTGGTATTGGAACTCAAAGCGTGTCATTGTCATGATAACAGTTTTACCTTATCCACCATCGTACTCACTAGACATTCCTTACCGCTAAGAATGCAAGCAATTCTAGTGCACCATAATATCCAGCACGTCGCGGACCAAAATAAGAGTGTACCTATATGAAACTGAACATATGTTCCTGCACTTCTTCATCTTGACTCACACCGGTTCCCATATCCACATGGTCATGCATGGATATACATGGTTCTCATAACACCATGCATTCTACTTGTATGGTTCCTATATCCACATGTTATCATTCATACATATAATATCCTACATACATAAAATTTAGTTCTCGTAATACTCTCCCAAAAGCTCAAGAAGGGCTAAATGTCACGACTTTCAGCTTGGTTCACAATTTCTAAAAGACAACAATTTCTAGTAAGAATTTCAAGTAAGAATGACAAAATATCCATACCCACGGATATTCGCGGATAAAATTTGTCATGGGTACGGGGCGGATAGTTTAATAGATATCCGCGGATAAAATAAATAGATATTTAAATATTCTTTTATTAATGGATATGGATACATGTTTAATGTCAAATAAATTAGGAGCTGTAAAAATTGCAAAAGGCAAAATTTTTACTTATCTAATCGATTAGAGATTTTATCTAGTTGATTAGCTCAGCTCAAACTTAAGCCCCGAGCAATTAGAACAGTGCTAGATATCTTTTCGTTCCTTTTATAAACTTATAAACAGTTAATTTCAAGTAGCTAATCGATTATAAATATGCTCTAATCAATTAGATTGCCTTTAAACGCATTAATTTAAAATTCTTTTTTGAGCTAACCTCTAGCTTTTAATAGACATTCCATTTCTCATTCTAAAGCATCTAGAACCGTGTTTTGACACTTTCATCTCTCACTCATTCTCTAAAATTTTCTTTAACTTTCAATCACTAATGTTTTAGCCCAAGTGTTTTTGTGAGAAAAGTCTTTTTTTGGGAGTGAAAGTACATTTGTTATTCTAGAAAGGGTAGAATTGTAAATTCACCAAGAGAATCTTTTGTATACACCTTGGTTGATATTATCCAATTAGGGATTTGTTTGGGTTAGAAGCTAAACCCGTAAAAAGCTTTGGTTTGAAATTGTGTGATTCAATCCTAGTTTTGGTTGGAGATCAGCGCGTGTTAAAATTTCCTAGGTTCTTGGTCAAAACGGTATTAAAACCAAGATAGGTTAAAGCTCAGCTGGGTATTAAAAGCTTCACAGATTCTTAGTCAGCCATATATTAAATCCAAGATAAGTTGAAGCTCGGATCGATATTAAAAACTTCATAGGCTCGAGATCAACCCGGTGTTAAAGTCTCACAAGTTATTGGTTTTCTCGTGTAAAACCAAGGATTTGAGCTCAAGGTTTAAGAATCTTAAAGAATGGCATCTCCAAGGTTCTTATTTGTGGGAATAAGACTAACCTCTTCAATCCACCATGGGGAAGGAAGATTGACCACTTTACTTTTGAGTTTATTTTGAAGAGAAGACACAAATGCTCATGTTTATTGTCTTGTATTCTTTGGTTGAAGATCGACCATCATATCCTTGTATAAGAGGGTTCATGAATCTTTCCTACTAATAGCTCTCAACGTTTATTGGAAACTCTCAAGATCAATTCTAAGGGACATGTTAAAGTCATTTTTGTTTGAACCTATATAAATCTTAGTGTTTTTCTTGTTTCCATAACTTCTTTAATTTTCGCAATTTATTTTCCGTTGATAAGTTTTTCTAATATGTTTTTAAACTTTGACTTTATCTCACAAAGTTTTTCAAAACCACCGTTTTCCAAACCACATAATTCACCCCCTACTTGTATGTGAAGTCTCAAGTTCAACAAGTGGCATTATAGTCTAACTCTTGTTTAAGGACTAATCGTCTCAAGAGAAAGATGACTTCCGACAAGAGTTATGTTCTAAACATACCACTACTTTTTAATGATAGTAAATTTAATATTGGGAAACTAGGTTCAGAGTTTTTATTCAAAGTATAAATCATAAATTGTAGGAAATAATAGTCGATAGTCTGTTTATCAATACTCAACAAGTAAATGATGAAGTAGATATCCATCATGGATGTGTTTCTAAATTTAGAACTATCCAAAATTTTGTTGGAAACTATATTACTAACTAATATCTAATAATTAAGAATGAGAAATTTAATCCAACTCTTAAATAAATAGATGGGGGCCTTCATGAAATTTAAGAAAAATCAAGAAGGAAGGAAATTTTAGAGAAGATTAACGAACTAGTTCAAAGACTCAAAGATGAAGGAATCCAAGCTGAAGAAATATTATCATCTTCTTAATCCTATCAAACAACTCTTGTACAATCCTTCTAAAGAACATACTCAACAGTTGAACGATCTTCAAAAGATTCAACATCAAATGAAGGATCTTCTTGTTCAAGGAAAGACAAAGAAGATGAAGAAGTTTCTTTAAAATTCGAGCAAAGAAAAGGAATATAAGCATCAACCTCGGAGGGAAATATAGAAAGATCTTCTTCCAACAAAGAAGCTGAAATCTTCTTAAAGGCATCCTACGTACGAGGAAGAAACTATTCCAAGTATCAAACCATTTTATACACGATTATTTATAATTAATGGTCAACTAGTGGAGGAAAATAATAAATTAAGGGAGATTACCCTAGTTATTAAGGAATCCCTAAAATATCCTAAGAAAATTAATAATTCCTTCAAAATAGAATTAACCAAGATTAAAAATTCAAAAAAATGTAAACGGTGTAGCTCCCTTACAAAAGAGTTAACTAGGCTTCGTGAAACCTTAGGAAATTTCATTCAAGAAAAAGAAAAGCTTGACCTAATTTTATCCAGGAGAAATCCTTCCCTAAATAAAAATGGAATAGGATTTAAATAGGATAGAAAACGTAGGAAAAATGTAGATAAAAAGAACTATAAGCGTCCAACTTTTAAATGTACACACTGTATGAGAATAGGACACATAGAATCCTTTTGTTTTGATAAATTGAAAGGATCTAAAAATAATCACCTTAGATCTTCTGTGACTAATCACTACTATGAAAAAGGGTTACCATCACGGTTGCAAAAGGGATACCATACCGGCTTACCAACTGTTGTGTGGTAAGAGGTGGTTGTAAGTATGATGCTTTCCAACACAGATGTGCTGCCGTGATGATATGTCAAGGAGCGCGCTATCTACAACAACGGTGTTTGCAAATAACTGTTGTGATATAATTTAAAGAAAAACATTTAAAAACGACTTTAGTAAAAAAACCGTTGTAGTATATACACTGAGTTTATTATAAATTATGCGGAATGCTCATTTCGCCAATGCTTACTAAATAAATAATCTTTCATTATGACACTAGACAAGATTTCTTCAACTCCTTATCCGCTTTTTATTCTCTAATTGTGAGAACTTAGTTTTGATGCTCTTGGTTCTTCAACCCCCTTCCTTCACATTGCAAACTAAATTAGAGGTGAAGAAATGGGAGGTTGAAAAATAAGAAGCATTAAACCATGTTCTCACTATTAATGAACTGTAGTGGTGAAAAATTGAGACCGAGGCCATTAGATTGATCTGGCCTGTATTTTAGTGAAAGTCGTCAACGCACTTTATTGTTTTCAAAGGAAATGAGAGAAGAACGAAGTAAAACACTAAGAAGTTTTTAAATCAAAACTAAAAAAATAAATAGAGATCTTAGGTTCGGGGGTCGGTTATACAAGGGGAGGTATTATCACCCCTCACATCTGTAATACTCTACAGGAAACTCTTTGAAAATATATATTAAAGTTTATTGTTATTGTTTTTGTTTTGTGAATTAGAGTGGGACGGTGAGAAAAGAGTTTTATTATGCTCGACAAGAAATCTCATCTTGTGCCTACATACCCCGTTTGTGCAATAGGGAAATTAGAGCATTTGTAGTTCCCCTCAAAAGGAAAATAAAGATCCAAGTGGCAAAATGTTTTTGGGTGCTATGTTTTACAAATACAAAGCAGGTTTTTAAAGGAGTTTTTGAAATGTTGAGATTTAACAATACACAACGAGTTTTGAAAGGAGCTAGGCATTAAAAATGCAAGGCAATGGTGGCATTCTAAGCTTTAGCAATACAAAGCATGGTTGTTTTAAAAATGGATAAGCTTTAACAATACAAAGCAAGATTTAAAACAGAGGGAAGTTCTAAGCTTTAACAATACAAAGCACAATGTAAATAAGAGGAAAAGAGGTCAGTACCTTGAAAATTTTAGTCAATAATATCCCATTCCTTTGGACTTTAAAGTTGCAAGCAATATCAATGAGGAATCAAGCAATCATGGCATACCTATCAAGCAAGCATCAAGTAAACATCTCAAACAATTATGGGTGAGACATTGCATGTGTATCATGGATACAATCAAAGTGTGTTAGGTACAAACAAAGGTATTAATATATACAAGTAAATGTAAGTGTATAAGGGTTATGAATTAAATAGAGAACATACCTTGGTAAAGTCAATCACAACAAAAATGTATAAATGTGGATGTGTGTGGTTATATGGACAAACGTTCTCATGGATGTATGGTCATCAACAATGGATATCAAAAGCACACATAAAGTATATAGTAAAAGTATATGGATCAAACAAGTATGTATACAAGTAAACAAACAAGGTATGATCAATGGATAAACATCAATCAAAAGGGATCACAAATAATGTGTGTTAAGTATATAAACATGATGAAGACAAATATTTTGTTTATTTAAACATTTAATCATACAAGTTTAAGTTAAAAAAGTATGGTGGATTTTATTATGGTATAAACATGGGTATCAAGGTGTGATCATGGCATTAATGAACAAGTAAATATTACCAAGATGTTGCATCAAAATCAAAGAGAGAATTCATTGATAAAAAATTAGGGTTTTAGTATACAGACAAAGTTCATTCATTCAAAGGCAAACTAAACCCTAGGGGAAAAGTGTTTGAATCATGTTATCAACCTCAAATGAAGCTTAACTTAATCATGTTACATTCACATAGGCACAATTAAGCATTTGGACAAAGGAATCAATCTTTTTTTTTTTTATAAGAGGCCTTAAAAAATATACACAAAAAGTACAAGTTTTAGGTTAAGTAAAAGATGGTAAAATAAATATATTTTTTGGTGTTTTTTAATATATTCTCAAAATAGAAGGCATAAATGAGAAGTGTACAAAAAATCAAGTCAAAATAATTTAATTTTCTATGTGAAATAATTAAATGAAGTTGTAAAAGAAAATGAATAAAATAAGTGCTAAAAAGAGGTTTTGTTGCCAAAGGAACTTAAACTCAGGCCCTTCTCATCACAACTCAAAATCTTAACCACTAGGTCGCGCGCTAGTGGTGATCATAAAATATCAAAACAAGGTCTAAATTCTAAAAAATCAAATAAAACAAAAGGTTTGGGGCGAGGGGATTCGAACCCTAGACCTCAAGGTGAAAGGCGTGCACTATTAACCACTGGGGTGGTGATACATCCATTATTCAAAACACATCCATATTCAAATTTTCCACTTCATTTTCAACCTCAATATTCCATGAAAGCTTCAAATTCGAACTCTCTTAATTCTCAATCATTTAAAAAAGTGTAAACATGAAACTTACTCATAATTTCAATAAAAATTCAACCATGTAATTAACACAAATTTATTTTAACCATAGATCATTAATTTTACAAAAAAAACATCAAGAACCCTAAAATTTCAAAGCAAAATTAAATGACAATCATGATGAATCAAAGGCAGATAAGTTAGGGGTTTCAATCCTCACATCAAGGAAAACATGATAGAATTGGGAATTATTTAAAATGATACTCCTAACTTGAAGTTAAAATTACAGGAAACTTACCTCTTAAGTGAGAATCGAGTATGGAGTTTAAGCACTTCTAGAAATAATGTGATGATCCCTACAACTTTAGTGAAGTCTCAAGAACGTATAGCAATGCTCACTTTGAATTTAAAGTGCCTCAATCCCTCTGACCAACTCAAGTTGCAGAGATGGAAAAGTGAGATTATAAGATGTTGTTCAAGGTGTTGTTGTGTTGTTGTGTTGTTGTTAGGTGTTGATGCATACTGAAGTGTATATATGCTATATGTGATGTGTTTGGATGATGAATTTGCAAGAAAGTTGCAAGGGAAGAGAATTTCAAAGATTTGGATTTTTGAAGTTTCAACAATGGAGTTTTTGTTGGAAATTTGGTGTGTTGAGTTCTGAGGCTTTGTTCTCTATTTATAGAGGTTCCATATGGCTCACATAGTTCAGTTTGAAAGGTAGTTTTTCCAATTGGTTTCAAGTTGCACAAAAATGCATGCTTGCTTCATGATGAAGAAAATAGTGATTATAGGGATTTACCATACTTTTGTTGAGATTAGGGATTGATTCTGGTGCTTATATGAAGTAATATCTAAGCAAAACCTATTTAGAAAACTTTAATCAAGAGTGGTTGAAGAAAGGGTGATCTTTATCAAAGTGGCTATGAAGCTTTTTTGCAAATTCATCCCTAAATTGTACGTTACTTGGATAAAGGTTCTAACACTTGTGTAATGCATGAAATGTTTGTGTAAATCTCATATTATGGAGAGATTTAGAGGTAATGTGGGTTGGAAAAGAGTTTTTTAGAGGCATGGCTTTGGTTTGGACTTGGTCATGAACATGAAAATGGACCTCTAATGCAGTTCCATGGTGCCTTCTTCTTACATTTGAATCTCCTTGCTCAAGTGTGATATTCTCATGCTTTTGGATTTTTTGGAAAGCCGAGATTACATACTTAAACTTTCATTTTAGTTACTTGATGAAGATGTTACAAGTCTTCAAAGGTGGGTACTTGAACATGGTCAAATTACTTTGAAGACTTGTAAATTTCCACAACATAGAAATTTTCTTCAAAACCCTAATTTCTTCTTTTGAAACCTTTGAATGATTTTCTTGATTAAACTTGGTCAAACTACTTCATTAATCATATTTTCATGATTTTTTACCTTATAAGTCCATAGTTGACCAGAAATTCCAAAAGTCAAAGTTGATTCTTGAATAGTTGACTTTTTACCAATTGAAGTGCAAACTTTCCAATACCAATTAATCAAGTTCTTCTAGCCAAATGAATGATATAAGTGAGATATAATGAAGTACTTGAGGTCCTTGAATCATGTCTTGATACGAAAGGTCATGCTTTGATCAAAAGTTAACCTCCCCAATGAATTAGGTCAAAACCCTAATTTGTGTACCAGATGAATTTGAAAGTTGATGCTCTTGATTTGAAGCACTCTTGAGCTTGGAATATTGATGAGGGAAATCACTTGAGAAATAGTGAAGATGGAGTCCCTTTGTGAGCCATAAAAACCTAATTTCCGGAGCTCTCTGATCAATCACACCTATCTTGTGAGACAAGCAAACACATTTTTGTATATATGAGGCTAGTAATGATGCATGAATGATCTTAAGATAAGATGAATGATTGTAATGAAGACAAAACTCTAATGCAAATGAAGTGGGATCTTAGGGTCAAAAATTGAGGTATGACAAGAACAAAATGCATATAATAGACTAAAGGATTCTTGTCTAGAATTGAACGTGTAACTTATTTTTAAATATAATTTTATATATCATATTATAATTTTCTAATGCAATCCAAAAAGTTATATATTCGTTAAGGTGTTGGAAAAAAACAAACCACATAAGATATAATAAACTAATCTAAAATAAATATTAACAAAAATCATCAACAACAAACCCATAAAAAACATAGAACATACATGTCCCATAATGGAATCCAAAATGAAAGGAGGATGAATCTGAAGTGAGAGCAGCAAACAGGTGTTTGCTGCACTCACACACGTTTTTTGCACTCACTTTAGCTTCATCCTCGTTAATATTTTCATCCATGCAACCATACATACAAGTAAGAATAGGCAGAAACATACACAGAAAAATAAACAAGTCAGAATTTTAAATCTTAGGGTTTGAAAAAAAACCCATAAGTAGAAACAAAAACATAAATATAATAGAAAAACACAAATATAAATGAAATCAAAGCATAAGTTTAATGAACGAACCTGAATGTAGCCATTGGTTAAGACGACATAGTTGTATAAGTTTGTGGAGACGAATCTGAAGGTTGTCGTATGTGTGATGAGTGACATGGATGTTAGGGTTATGTTTTGAGAGAGATAGGTGAAATATGTTAGGGTTTTCTTTTGAGAGAAACAACTGTTGTGTATTGAGCAAGAGATAATTTCCCTTATATATAATAAATATCACTTTTCATCATGGTTGATAAGAAGAACCGTGATGAAATGATTGAACTTTACATCTCGATTGACTAAATGAAATGTTGTGTTATACAAGGACATTCTCGTTTTGTGACGATAAAATTGGAAATTGAGGAAGTTGGGATTCAAACCTTGTAACTCCTGGTAGATTTTAATATGGATATCAACAATGACCTTAGTGAGATATATTTTAGTACAAACAAAAAAAGCCAAAAACGAGAAACCACCATGGTTAACAAGAAGGTCGGTGTAAAATTGTTTTACGAAAAGTATTTTTCTTTGTAGTGAATGCACCTGGGCCTAACAAGATGTAGGCACCAAAGATGAAACTCTGGTGTTTTGCAGGAATGCTTTGCCGGTTGGAGTATTTATGACTATCAGTTAAAGCTATACAAAGCAATAAGTATACTTTTAAAGTGTATAATTTGTATGAAGTTTCTAATCCGAATATAAACAATGATGGCAAATGTCAACTGTTGTGATCAAAGCAAACTGTTTGAGGATATCTCAAAATACATAATTCCTTGTGATTAGTTGAATGAATATATCTATAAAGGACTTATCATTTTTTGATTTTACCAACTCTTGAATCCAACGATATGGAGAGGAGGATACACCTTTTGCGTCTTCCCTCTTAGGAAATATTTTTCAAGAATTCTTCATAAAAGAGGTAAAAATTATTTTAAGGTTGAAATAATCAGGGAAATCTGATTAAACCCTTTGAATAATATTTATTAATAGTTTTCTCATCAAATTATTACTTTCTAAACCATAAATATGAGCATTTAAGTGTTTCTAGATAAGGTGTGCAAACAATGACAATTGGTGCAAATTGGGCCTTAAGTGTTTCTAAAATAAAAGTTTGCCTGGAATACACACTCAAATCCTCAAATGACACAAATAGGTAATCTCTTCTCATTCTTTTGCATTGCATATTTTCCATTCCAAACATATCTGTGAGATTATTCTTGCAAAATAATCATGAATACAAGAAGGTTAAGCTTCACCTCCATCCCTCTCACTAATGATTTCACCACCAAACAACAAGAAAAATATAGTTTCAACACTTTTCAAAATGAACCCTTCTATGAATTCATATCCAAGCTCCATAATATTTCAAAGAATACAAATTCTTCAAAACCTTTGAAAAACTCAACCTCTCAACATTTCTCTATATGCCTCCAAAAAGGATCTATACATCACTTGTAAATATTTTCTTATCTAAACTCTATCTTACTGATGGAATGCTTCAAAGTAAAGTAAGAAAACATAGGATAAATCTCTCGGTAGAAGAATTTGGAGAGATTCTAAATCATCCTCAATAAGATAGAATCATTGAGCTTGGATAAAAAGCCAACATATACAACTACATAATCGTTGCATCCTCCCTTATGAAGGAACCATCATCACACATACATTATACATTCACTTCTGGATACATACACCTTAAAATGAGGATGATCCATTATGTAATGAATCACATCCTTTTTCCCAGAAGAAGCAACTTTGGTCTCTTAACCCAAGATAATGTATAAACAGTATGGTTGATAGAAAAAAGTCAAGGTAAATTGGGCACAACAACTAATTGAGTACATGATAGATAACAAGGAAAAAGGAGCTCATCTCTCATGTAGAAATCTAGTCATAAAGATTATGGAAGAAACAGGGTACGACTTTGGAGAAGAAGAGTTCAAGGAAGAATCAACCATAATAGGAACCGCTTTCCTACCATCAATGAGGTACGGGCTGATAAATGGAAGTATCATTGAAAAGGCACCATCAAATGAGAAAAAAAGAAAGGCCAAAAGTCAAGAAATACCTATAGAAGTAGAAATATCAGATAATTCGCCTCAAATACTCACAACTATAGACTTCCTGAAAATCATAAGTGGAAAAATATATGTGATCAATGAAAAGATCAATTTCATAATAAACCACTACATCCCTAACCAAACCAAACTACCTCATGACCTATTCTTTTATGATGATTTGACACAGAATAGTCTCACTTAAGTTTTTTCATCTATTGTCTGCTCCAAATTTTTTATTCAGTATTTCCTTTCATGTGTTTTAATTCAGCAAATTTCCCTTATGTAACATAAATGTTTAGTAATAATATGATATTTATGTTTTTCTCTTTCAAAATTTCCCTTGTCTGCATATTTATTTCTCGTAGTGCATCTTTACCCGCCTCATTGATTTCGACAAAGGGGGGAAAGTATACTCTCATGGGAAGTAGGGTATACTCTGTATCTAACTCAGGAGATGTTTAATCACTTAAAATATATCTATATTGCTTATTTTACCACCTTCCCTGAGAGATGTGTTATCATCATCAAAAAGGGTTAGAATGTGGAACCTTATTTTGCAGGTGATATGATTTTAACAAAGACATTACTTTTGATGATGAAAACTAATGTATTATGATAAGTCAAGCATGAATGATTAAGCATATAAAGATGAAAATCTTATCATTAGGGTTTGATGGACTTGACTATCCGATGATGACAATCAAATGGAATGTAACTAAAGTTTCATCTCAAGCTTCTCAACCATGTCTCAATAAAAAGAGAAGTATCTGGAAAAGTCTTGAAGTAACATGGTAACTCCAAATTTAGTAATGAAAAAATAATAGTAAAGAAAAAAATACTTTATCGTAAAAGTGCATGGCTAAAGCACACATACTCATGCAAAACCATTTTTCAAATTTTTTTACCAAAAAACATATTCTCAAAAACATCTTGAATTAGTACCAGGTGAATTAGGACTTGTCAAAATTGCAAAAGGAAAATTTTTGACTTATCTAATCGATTAGAGTTTTTATCTAATTGATTAGCTCATCTCAAACTTAAGCCCCAAGAAATTAGGATAACTTCTTAATGATGTGCTACAACGAGATATTTTTTTCCTTCATTTTATAAACTTACAAACAATTATTTTCAAGTAGATGATCCATTATGAATATGCTCTAGCCGATTAGATTGACTTTAAATGCATTAATTTTAAATTCCTTTTTGAGCCAACTTCTAGGCTATAAATATAGGTTCCGTTTCTCCTTCCAACCATCTAGAAACGTGTTTTGACACTTTCATCTCTCACTATCTAAATTTTTTTTAACTTTCTCTCACTAATGTTTTAGCCTAAGTGCTTTTGTGAGAAAATTCCTTTTGTGAGTGAGGATACATTTGTAATTTTGGAAAGGGAAGAAATGTAAATTCACCAAGGTAAATTTTGTATACACCTTGGTTGAATATTATCCCATTAGGGATTTGTTTGTGTTAGAAGCTAAACCTGTAAAAACCTTTGCTTGGAGATTAGGTGATTCAGTCCTAGTTTAGGTTGGAGATTAGCCCGTATTAAAATCTCCTAAGTTCTTGGCCATCCCGGTATTAAAATCAAGATACGTTGAAGTTTAGCTCGGTATTAAAATCTTCACAGATTCAAGATAGGTTGAAGCTCAACCCAATACTAAAAGCTTCACAGGTTTAAGATCAACCTAGTGTTAACATCTCACAAGTTACTGGTTATCTCGTATAAAACCAAAGATTTGAAGCATTAAGATTGACATCTCCAAGGTTCCTATTTGTGGGAAGAAGACTAACCGCTTCAATCCACCATTTGGAAGTAAGAATGGCCACTTCACTCCTTAGTTTATTATGAAGAAAAGACGCAAATTTCCATATCTATTATCTTGTATTATTTGGTTGAAGATCAAGCATCATATCCTTGTATAAGGGGGTTTATGATTCTTGGCTACTAAAAGCTCTCAATGTTTATTGGAAACTCTCAAGATAAATTCTTAGGGACATAACTAAGTTTCTTTGACTAAACCTGTACAAATCTTGGTGTTCTTCTTACTCCCTTAACTTCTTTAATTTCTGTAATTTATTTTCTTCATTTTTTTTTCTGCTGCTAAGTTTTAAAAAAATGTTTATTAACTTTGATTATATCTCATAAAGTTTTTTAAAGCCATTGTTTTCCAAACCACACAATTCATGCCCTCTTATGTATGACGTATCAAGTCTAACAAGTATAAATAGCCCAATCATAATCACTATATGCCTAGATATAAAACTTGTGAGGCAATGAAGCAGGGGCAAGAAGCAATCCATGAGAGACTGTACCACTGAGGTATCATAAGATGTGTTTTACAGTTGACCAATGTGACTCAGACAGAGAAGCCATAAATTAGAAAGATTTATCACACTAAGAGAAATGTCAAGCTATGTGAGGGTGATATATTACAAATCACTATCCAAGGATGTATATTAATGAGGATTTGAAAGTGAGTTGAGTCATATTTTCCTAACTTATATATATTTAGCATAGCGGTAGTCACACCATTGGCATTAGACATGTGTGATCAAGTCAGTAAGTCACAAATGTACTTACTTTGGGCGAGGAGAAAACTACCATTAGGAAGATGTTTGACTTTAATGCGTAGAAAGTATTCAGGTTGGCCAAGTTTCTTAAGGGAAAACATGGCATGAAGGGATTCAATCAATCAGTGAACTAAACTGGATGAGGAGCCTGTAAGAATAATGTTATCCACATAAACTAAGGTATACATAATAACACCTTGATAAGAGTAAATGGAGAATGAGTGATCACACTTGCTATGTAGGAAGCCAAATCGAAGAAGAGCTTGATCCAGATTTGCTTACCAAACTTGAGGGGATTGCTCTAGGATATACAAGGCTTTATTAAGTCTGCATACTAGAGTTGAATCATGTTGTTCAAATCCAGGTGGATAAGTCATGAAGACTTCTTCCTAAAAAGATATATTCAGGAATGCATTATTAATATTAATTTGTCACAGCTCCCAATTATGTGTCAAAGTCAGTGTAAGAATGATTCTAATTGTAAGAATGGTCTAAAATCTTCCCCATTATCTTATTACAATACTTTAATAGTAATTTGGAATTGAGTATTGATAAAGTTTAGAAATAACTTGAAGGCTTGAAGACTTCTAACTTTTGATGTAAGAAATATATCCATGGATTTTTTGTGAAAGCATCCACAAATTATTTATAATATGAGAATCTAGAGCTTGAAGGATGAGGCTTAGGGCCCCAAAGGCTAGTGTGTACCACTTAAAATGGAGTATTATAAGTAGTATAGGATAATGGTGCATGAATCCTATGTGATTTGCCAAAACAACATGATTTGCAAAATAAAGTAGGACTTTTATTTGATACATTGGTGTTACAATGCTTTAAAGCAAACCTAATAGAAGAAAAATATGCATGTCCTAGTCTAGAATGCCACAAAGAGCTAGAACTAGGCTTATTCAAATTAGAAACTACAGAACATGAAATTGAAGTAACATGCTTAGGTAAAAGGAAACAATTCTTATGATTTGGAGAGCTGGACTTAGTTTGCTCTGCAACCATATTCGGAAAGCAATAAAGGCCACTTGATTCAAAATAGTCTTCAAGGAGAATGCATGTAGAATCCTGAGATTTCACATAGCTTTTGTCATAAATAAATTCAAATACCACATCGTTGTTTTTAGAAAACTTTGAAACTGAAAACAAGTTACGTGTAACACAAGAAACATAAAATATGTCACTCAAGAGTAAAGGAGGGTGATGCTTAGTTTTGGGAATGATACAAAAGGAACCTATGCATTGAATTGCTAAAGATTGATCATTAGCAACACATACACAATTTGGACCTGCATAATGTTGCTTAACATGCAAGAAATGGACATATGGAGTAAGATGGTCATAAGCACCTGAGTTGGCGAAAAATGCTTGCTTTTCAAGCGCCTTAAGTATAGAATACTCATGAGTATGAGCCATCATTTCTATGGCTTGTGATTCTGATGATGATTAAGCTTCAGCCTTGTCAGTTGTGGAACTAGGATACTCAGGCATATCAGATGAAGCACGTGGTGGAGTGAAGGTTTCATTAAATCTATGCCAGCAATCAAATACAACATGAACAAAAGACATGTGCCCTTTACCACGATTGGCTAGAGAAGCTTCATGCACACCAGCTGTATGTGAATTTGCATGAGCCAAATTTATAGAGATATTCGAGATTGCTAACTCCTGCCTGAACTTGTCAAGTTGTGCTTTATGCACATAAAGAAACGTTTCAACGTAAAAAAGAGAAAGAGGTTCATGATTGCCATATATTTGCATGACAAACGAGATGTATTGTTCAGGCAAGCTATCGAGAATGGAATCGATTTGAGCTTGCTTAATGATGGAATCTCCAACTTGCAAGAGAGAATTAGTTATTGCTTTTACCCAAAGAAAATATTTTGTTACATATTTGTTTCCTTTCTTCATGGATTTCAATTTAATACGCAGTTGTTTAACACGAGCTTTCATATGAGCATTGAAGTAGTGATGAATTTTATCTCATACTTCGAACGCATTTTTGCACGGTAACACACGAGAAAAAACATATTCAGATATGGTTGAAAGAAGCCAGATTACCATGACCTGATGTTTCCCAATCCATGTTTCATACTCTTCAAACACATTGCCATCAATTCAATCTTGTTCAGTCTTGAAATTTCAGTCGATATGAGGGTTCACTACTATTTTATGCACATTTTGAGTGAGTATGAGGCCTTTAACTTGATGATTCCATATGAGATAGTTGTTGTCTTGAAGCTTGATCAAAAGCTTTAGAGTGAAATGATGTGATGAAGATGGATCTGAAGTTTAGGTTGGGAAAGAGAGCCAACTATAGCAACTGATGAAGAATCTGCCATGGCAGTTCAAACGAGAAAGGTAGAAGATGAAAATTGAAATGGTTAGGGTGATAATTGAAAATGGTTACAACATTTAGAAGTTAGTTGGAGAGTGAAAGGGATCTAACCCAGTGAATGATACCATAATAGAATTTGTGAATCTCATTAAATACATTACTTAAATGATTATATTATGCAATGCACTGCACTTTTATATATATATATATATATATATATATATATATATATATATATATATATATATATATATATATATATATATATATATATATATATATATATATATATATATTATTGCATGCATATGCATATATGCATGGTTCTCATAACACCATACATTCTTCTTGCATGGTTTCTATCCACATATTATCATGCACACATATACTATGCTACATACATCAAATTCAGTCCTCCTAATAATATTAACTACAAATTTATATTTATGATTAGTAGAGAATAATAACTTGAAATAATGTGCATAAAAGTTAATTAAATAACACAGTTGAAATTGAAAAGTAAATAATTAAAATTAAATTAATAATTGAAAGTAATTAATTTTAAAAAAGAAGTTAAATACGACAATTATTATGAAATATAAGAAATATTTATTATAATATTGTTAGAGAGTTTTTATATTTAAAACAAACAAATAAAGTTAGAGAGTTAATCTCACATTAGTATTGTAAACTAGTCGAGCAGATTTTAATAATAAAAACTAATCTAGCAGATACAACCTAGTTAACTTTGAATGATTGGTGATTAAATTACTTTTAAATTAAAAATTTGTCTGACACTAGTTTTTCTTGATAAATTAATGTGATGATAATATTTGGTATGATGCAATTCTCTAAATTATTTTCACAAGCTTAGATTTTATAGATCTGATTGATTAATTTCTTGAAAGATACTTAGAGTGTGTTCAGTATGAGAGAAATGAAGGAAAGAGAGATTATGTTTTCGTTAAATTATTAAAAGGAATATATTGGAAAAGAGAAAAACAAGTTCTCTCCAAATTCAAATTTTAGGTTTCTATTAAAGAATTTATCACCATCTTTAGATTTAGTCAATGAAGTGTTGGTAAGTCAGGATAGTGTCAATCAGATAAAGACTTAATCCCTCGTATTTAAAATCCAACAATTTTTTTTTCGCAAATATGAGTAAATCACATCACTAACCTAAATTTATATTAGAATCTCAATTTTAATTGTTCCTCCATCCTGCCTAACCATGACTCTCATATCACTTGTTAGGGAGTCTGTTGAATACTGTAAATGTTAATAAACCAAATGATTTGAATTTAAGAGACTTTAACATCACATATCCGAAAATAAGAGTAAGAGTTCATTCTCTTATAAGTCTAGTATTTTTTTATTTCTAATTGATATATATAAGGACTAGGGGTGGCAAACGGATATGCCCTTCTCGTTTAGATCCGTCCCGCAAAAACCAACAAAAAAAATGGGCGGGGAGGGGCGGACATATTTTAAAGTGCGGGTCTAAAACCTTACCCCCCCTCGCAAAAAGTGAGATCGGGACGGAGAAGGTATGCGGGCATTGAATCCTTTAATCCATAAAAATAAAATTGCATGAAAAAACTCATGCCTGCAAAAACCCGCAAAAAAACGAAACGGAGCGGAACGAACAAATTAAAGAGAACGGACCTAAAACTTTACCCCATTCCAAAAAATGCAGATAAAATGAGTTTTCCCCATAAGCCGGACTCATTTTACCATCTCTAATAAGGACTCCTCTTCCTATTACCTTAAAAAAAGTCTAGCTTGATTCAATCTTGTAGTTGTTATTATAAAAAAAAAAGTCTATCTTGATTCAATCTTGTAGTTGTTATTATAAGAAATTTTATTTTATGGATACTCTTTAGTGTTCTCCTAAAGCATCTATAAATGATAAAGACATCTCAAAGTAGTATTTAAATTTGTATCACGTAAGTCTAACATCACAAAGTGTTGAAAAGTGTTTATCAAAACATTGATCTCTATATTAATTAATCCAACTCTTACTAAAGATTCTCTTAGCTTCGAAACTTGAGTAATCAAGATGAACATCAGAAACCAACTCAAATAAACTTTTCTATATTTGTAAGAGTATCTTGCAAATAAATATAGAGACTAATTAGAAATAATGAAAATAAATAATTATAAAATGATGGGAAGAAAGAAGTATAGTAGTTGTAGTAACATAACATGGGGTTGCGTGGTGTGACTGACACAAAGAGGTCCCACATCGTAGGCCGATAAACAAGCACAATTTTCTTAAGCCACTTGAACACTAACCCTATTTAGGGGACACTTTCAGAAAGGACAGTATGGCCTAATCTCTCTCTCATTTCCATTCTCTCTATTAATAACAACCATAGCCCACTTCTTTCTCCCATGCACTTGTCCTCTTCAATTCAACCCACTCCCTCACTTCTCTTCTCCTCTCCTTCATATTCATATCAACAAAACACTACAAAATAAACATATAACCACTTTTATTTATTTCTCTCTTAAATACTCTCTCCCTATACTCTCTTCATTTTCTTCTCTCTGACAACCAACCAACCAATTCCACTACAAATTATAAGGTTGTTGTTATATACCAATAAACATCATCAAGTATATAACTATTTCTGACACATAGTTACTAAAACCTTAATACAACAATGTCTAGCAGAAGATCTCGTTCTAGACAATCTGGTGCTTCCTCTGAGATCACTGATGCTCAAATCACTGATCTCATCTCCAAGTTACAACAACTCATCCCCGAACTTCGCGCTAGCCGCTCCAACAAGGTATTCATTTTTCTAACTTATATTATTCTACTAGACCAGGCGTATCTTTTCTACTATATAGTTTCGTGCAGAAGATACCTGATTTAATATTATAAAAAAATACTATAAATTTCAAAAGTCTTCATCACAAGCACAACAAGAATGGCACATTACAAAATTTTTTGTGGCCATTGTTTGTTTTAGTAGATAAGCAAACAACTTGTAGTATTACATTAATTGCTAGCTTGTAGCTAGCTACAAGTGGGTGTGTATATAGCTAAAAAATTATTAATGTTTGATGGTGTTGTAGGTTTCAGCTTCTAAGGTATTGCAAGAGACTTGCAACTACATAAAAAACTTGCATAGAGAAGTTGATGATTTAAGTGAAAGATTGTCACAACTTTTGGCAACTACAGATTCCAACAGTGCTCAAGCAGCTATTATTAGGAGCTTACTTATGTAATAGTGTCTAGTTATATATCTATATATTATATAACTATACTACTATTACTACTACTACTACTCTTGAATTTGTTTGTATTGTGCATGTCCTTTTCTCACTTTATTGTTATTCTCTTATGAGTAGGGCTTAATTTGGTTTGTAGACCAAGGAAAAAAAGGGCTATATACTATATAACCTTTGTTAGTCCTTGATTAAATTAGTTTGTGACACTTAATTTCTAGTGAGATTATATGATCATTATCATTATCATTATCATTATCATTATTATTATTATTATCATTAGCTATGAATAAAATGGACTAAATTATGAATTGATGAGTTTGTATAATGAATGTGAATGTGTGATATTCAAATTTTCAAATTTGGAGGCAGCAATGGTTTGATTTGATGTTAGTAAATTTATCTTATGAGAGAAAGTTTTTGTGGTTTTTATGTGTTTTTTGTGGACCCAATTCAAAGGGTCAAGCTTTGAAGTTGACAGTGCCAATTACATGTGACATTACCCCACATGCCATTTTCGGTTATTTGCTCTTGCCAACCCGTGATATTGATGTTGTCAATAGGACCACAATATAAAATAACTAACTCATGATCCAACCATATGATATTTGGCAACATACATTTATGTATCCATCTAATATCTATATATGTAGTTGCATATATATGTACAATGTGTATACGGATAATCACTAAATATCCTTTAATTTACTCATCAAAAAAATTTTAAAAAAAAAAAATCTATATTATATACCAATTTGTCAAAGAATATTGCGCTTTTATAGCGCTTTTAAGCGCTATTAAAAGATGGGTCTTTTATAGAGCTTTCTTTAGAAACGTTTTCATTGATAATAAAAGGAAAGATTTGATCCCATTTTAAATGGAAGAAGAATATATTATAATGCTATAAGGTCTTTGTTTCTCAAATGGGTAGCCTATTGTTGATTTGATTTAACAAAATCTCAGCCTAGTTTTAAAGTAGCTTTGTTTTAACATCTCTTATTGACCTAATGCATAGCCTTTTCATTAAGCACAATATTTATGACAAACGACATTAGTAGGTTAAAACCTATAATTAATATCGCCTAATCATATGAAGTTTTTAATCCATTTGTATAATGTCTTTAAGAAAGGAAACAAACCAAAAATATATGTGAAAGCTTTAAACAATCATGCCATGGATAATTACCCTCTTAACAAGTTGAACTCTTCCTAAAATTGAAAGAAGGGAAGCTTTTCCAACAATTCATTAAGGATAAGAATACTAAGGCAAATAAAAGGAATGATATCAATTAAAAAACCAAGAAAATTTGAAAATTCAGTTTGCCTTATACTAGAGATGGAACCTTCTTAAATAGTTGACTTGGAATGAATCAAAATCAAAAAAGTTATGTGAAAAATAACAAAAATCAAGAGTTTAAGGAATCTTTTGGTATCTGCGGTTTGCTAAGAGTTTAGGCACCAATACAACTTTTAAAGCCCCACAATCTAAAGTTCTAATTTATCTCCTCAATCCTCAATTCATACTTCTTAATTAAAGTGTTAGAAGACTTGTCAATATATTGGGTTTAGTGAATTCTTCTCTTCAATTAAGTTGTTGTTGTTCTACCTCTTTTGTCTATTGGTTAAGAGTTGCTATTAGGTTGTGATTATAATCTCATTTATTTGTTTGGAGTTCTAGGCTTATATTTTGATACTTAGTCGTGTGCAAAAACCATCTTATGGAAAAACATCAATTAAGGTAAGGGTGAGAATAATTGTAATAGGGGTATGTGTATGATAATAAGTAGTTAGAAATAGGAATGTCTTGGAAGCACTCGAAATAGTTTTCAACTTTGTTATTTACACCCACTTTGCACTTTTGATTAGAATGAATGAATTGAAGAAAGAGATAAAGATTGAGATGAAGAGAATGGAATACATTTGCACACTAACTTTAAGCGTCACAATACAAAGATATATAAAGTTGTTACTTGCACTACAAGTAACCAACAAAACTCAAACTGACTACATACTTTAATTTAATTGTCATAACAAATTCTGTTAAAATAGGATTTCATCACAAAACCCACTATTACATGTATTCTCAGTAGGACACAAATGAATTACATTCAACACTACACCACCTATTTCATTATGGCCAAATCTCTACATCCATTAAAACTTTTAACCTTCTTAAACACCTCTAATTGCATTGCCTTTGTTATGATGTTTGTGTGACTTGGTCTTCATTTTTACAATAATCTAGACATAGTTTTGCATTGCTAACTGGCTCCCTAAGGTAGTGGAATATCATATTTATATGTTTGCACCTGCCATGTGCTACAAGAGTTTTAGCCAAATTTGTGGTAGATATGTTGCCAATCTTCATGATCATTGCTCTGTGATATTTTCCTTCAATTTAATTCACCATCCATATAGTTTGACAAAACACATAGTAATATTATAATGTATTCTTCTTTACATGAGGACAAAGGCACCACAAACTCCTTTCTTAACCTTTAAGCTACTAGTGCACCACCTAGCATGAACACATAACCTGCTATTGATTTTCTATCGTAAACATCGCCGCATCAACTATAATCAATGTATTCAACAAGCTTGCACTCTATTCCTTTCTCTGTTGTTAGAAATAAGATTCCATAATCCAATGTGCCTCTAAGGTACCATAGTTGAAGGATAGAAAAACACTTAGAAAGGGGGGGATTGAATAAGTGTGACTTTAAATCTTGGACGATAAAAATAAATTGCACAATTATTTTTATCCTGGTTCGCTGTTAACGAAGCTACTCCAGTCCACCCCCGCAGAGATGATTTACCTCAACCTGAGGATTTAATCCACTAATCGCACGGATTACAATGGTTTTCCACTTAGTCCACGACTAAGTCTTCTAGAGTATTCTGATCACAACTTGATCACTCCAGGAACAACTGCTTAGACAACTTCTAAGACTTTTCTAGAGTCTACTGATCAACCTGATCACTCTAGTTACAAACTGCTCAGCCAACTGCTAAGACTTCCTAGAGTATACTGATCACACGATCACTCTAGTTCCTTACAACTTAATGTAATCTATTCAAGAGTTTACAAATGCTTCTTAAAAGCTATAATCACAACTGTGATATTTCTCTTAACGTTTAAGCTTAATCTCACTAAGATATTACAACAGCAATGTAGTGAGTTGATGAAGATTCTGAGCTTTGATTGAATAGCGTTTCAGCAAGTTTATTTCCGTTCAGAGTTGTTAAGAATTGGTAACCTTGCTTCTCATCAGAACTTCATATTTATAGGCGTTGAGAAGATGACCGTTGAGTGCATTTAATGCTTTGCGTGTTCCGTACAGCATTGCATTTAATGTTATACGCTTTTGTCAACTACCTCGAGCCTTGTTCACGCTGTGTCTACTGACGTTGCCTTTAGTAGCTTTAACGTTCCTTTTGTCAGTCAGCGTAGTCTGCCACCTGTACTTCCTTCTGATCTGATGTTTGTGAATACGACGTTTGAATATCATCAGAGTCAAAACAGCTTGGTGCATAGCATCTTCTGATCTTCTGATCTTGAAGTGCTTCTGTTGCGTGATACCATCTTCTGATCTTCAGTGCTTCTGATCTCATGTTCTTCTGATGCTTCCATAGACCCATGTTCTGATTCTGCTTCGACCATCTTCTGATGTCTTGCCAGACCATGTTCTGATGTTGCATGCTGAACCATTTGAGACACAACTTCTGAGCGCTGAATTATGCGTACTCTTTATATATATTTCCTGAAAGGGAAATTGCATTGGATTAGAGTACCATATTATCTTAAGCAAAATTCATATTATTGTTATCATCAAAACTAAGATAATTGATAAGAACAAATCTTGTTCTAACAATCTCCCCCTTTTTGATGATGACAAAAACATATATAAATGATATGAATTTGCGATCAGAAAGAGTAGACGGCAAAAGACAAATTACACAGCTATAGCATAAGCATATGAATATGTCTCCCCCTGAGATTAACAATCTCCCCCTGAGATAAATAATCTCCCCCTGAAATAAATACTCGAAGAACTTTAATAAAAGACTTCCCTGATTATTTCGGTAGAGACGATCATATAAGCTTCTGCCTTCAGAGAATTCATAGCTTCTGACTTCTGCTTCCATTGGACAGCTTCAGAACTTGAATTTCTTTAGATCCTTAGAACACTCACAGCTTCTGATTCCTGCTTCCATCGTGGACAGCTTCAGAACTTGAATTTCTTTGATCTTCAGAACATTCACAGCTTCTGATTTCTGCTTCCATTCAGGACAGCTTCAGAACTTGAATTTCTTTGATCTTCAGAACATTCACAGCTTCTGATTTCTGCTTCCATTCAGGACAGCTTCAGAACTTGAGTTTTCTGGATCTTTTAGAACATTCACATCTTCTGATTTCTGCTTCCCTCGGATAGCTTCAGAACTTGAATGTCTACCAACATCACTTCATGCTAGATTTGTATCAGAACATTGTTGAATGTACCAGAGCATCATCAGAGCATCTCTACATCCTGAAATGTTACAGAACAAAAACTAAACGACAAAAGTCAGCATGAACGTGTTAGAACATAAAATGTATGTTTGAACACATTATATGTATCAGAGCCATATAGGCTGAAATAATGTATCAGAGCAAATAATGTATCAGAGCCATAACATTATATGTATCAGAGCAAATAGAATTTTGTCAGAACAGGATAGACAATGATATTCAAATTCTATTATCAGTGCTTCTGATTCATTCTTCTTTCTTGCTTCTGATCTCTGAAGCTTGACAGCACTCAGCTTGCTTCAGTTTCCAAGAGCTTATTCCTTTTACAGAATAATGCTTCTTATGGTTTTGCTTCTAGTGTTTGCTTCTGAAGATTCACTTCACTTCTCTGTACCTGCAAAACACTTAAACCATATAGAACTTGCAGTTCTTGTTAGTGAATGTGTGGGAGCCTCTTTACCCAGCAACTGATAGATTTAATCAAATCATTTATCATTTATCTTCTCCCCCTTTTTGTCATAACATCAAAAAGAATATTTAAAAAGATTCAGATGCATAAAACGACAAATAGAATCACTGGAATGTAAATCAAAGAAACTTTTTCATTGATAATCAAAAAGGTTTACAAGACAGAAATGCAGGAAAACAGAGAGATAGGAAACCAAAAACCATTTTGAAGAGTATTTAAAAGGAAATAAAATGAAACGAATGATGACTAGCATTTAATGTTACGTGACGTGAGGAGAGATAATAAAGACAAATGAGGTGACTAGCACAGTTACCTATGGTCGGCGTCCCTTCAACTGCACGCGCGTTTATCCATGAATAGTAACGACAGGTTTACCATCCCGAGATAAAACGTAACAGCTGTTTTGCTTTAAAAGAGGTTCTGAATCAACTTAGACAATGAAACGTTAGTAATAACCGAATCATAATTTCTAAAAGATTTCAATCAGAACTTCTGATTGGAAAATCACATTTCATTTCAGAAGATACTCATATATAAGAACTTCTCATCTTCTCATTCTGGGCATAGATCCATACTGATGTTCTTCAGAATGAATTTAAACCTATCTTCAGCCAGGGGTTTTGTAAAGATATCAGCCCATTGATGGTCTGTATCCACAAAGTTTAAAGAAATAACACCCTTCTGAACATAGTCCCTTATGAAATGATGTTTAATCTCAATATGTTTAGCTTTTGAATGAAGAATAGGATTTTTAGATAAACATATAGCAGAAGTATTATCACAGAATATAGGAATGTTACTCTCAAATATCTGATAATCTTCCAACTGACTCTTCATCCAGAGCATCTGTGTACTACAGCCAGCAGCAGCGACATATTCTGCTTCTGTTGTTGATAGAGCAATAGTTGCTTGCTTCTTGCTATACCAAGAGATCAAATGACTTCCAAGAAATTGGCAACTTCCTGAAGTACTTTTTCTTTCAATTCTGTCTCCAGCATAATCAGCATCACAGAATCCTACTAAGTTGTATTCTTTAGATTTTCTGTAAACTAAACCAACATTAGTAGTACCTTTCAGATACCTTAGAATTCTCTTAACAACAGTTAAATGAGATTCTCTAGGATCTGATTGGAATCTAGCACACAAACAAACACTGAACAGAATGTCAGGTCTAGAAGCAGTCAAATATAGAAGAGATCCAATCATACCTCTGTATAACTTCTGATCTACCTTCTTACTTACCTCATCCTTACCTAGGATGCATGTTGGATGCATAGGAGTTTTGGCTTCTTTGCAGTCCAGAAGATTAAACTTCTTCAGAAGTTCCTTCACATACTTGGTTTGGTGAACATATGTTCCTTCTGATGTTTGATTTATTTGTATTCCAAGGAAATACTTGAGTTCTCCCATCATGCTCATTTCAAACTCAGCCTGCATAGACTTAGCAAACTCCTTTCCAAGTGTAGCATTAGATGTTCCAAAAATAATATCATCTACATATATTTGACAGATTAAAATATCCTTTTCAAAGGTTTTACAAAAGAGAGTAGTGTCCACTTTTCCTCTAGTGAAACCATTATCTAGAAGGAAAGAACTTAAGCGTTCATACCAAGCTCTGGGAGCTTGCTTCAATCCATATAATGATTTCTTTAGTTTAAACACATGATTCGGAGACATAGAGTCTTCAAAACCAGGAGGTTGATGGACATAAACTTCTTCATCTATATAACCATTTAAGAAGGCACTCTTAACATCCATCTGATAGAGAGTGATGTTATGTTGAGTGGCAAAAGAAATTAATAGACGAATAGACTCTAACCTGGCCACTGGTGCAAAGGTTTCTGTATAGTCAATCCCTTCTTGCTGACTATAACCCTGAGCTACCAATCTGGCTTTGTTCCTTACCACCTCACCTTTCTCACTGAGCTTGTTTCTGAAGACCCATTTTGTACCAATTATATTGAATCCATCTGGTCTAGGAACAAGATCCCAAACATCATTCCTTGTAAACTGATTCAGTTCTTCTTGCATAGCAATTATCCAGTCTGGATCTTCTAGAGCATGATCAACAGAAGTTGGCTCGATCAAAGATACAAGACCTAATTGACAGTCTGCATTGTTCTTAAGGAATGCTCTTGTTCTGATTGGATCATCCTTCTTTCCAAGAATGACATCTTCTGAATGACCAGAGATGAGTCTAGATGATCTTCTGACAGATGGTTCTTCAGAAATACTTAGATCCTCCAGAGAAGCTGATACTTGATCTTCAGATTCTTTGCTTCTGAGAAGCTCTGCTTCTGATGCATTGCTTCTTGGCTCAACAACTTCTGATATGTCAATATCATAACCTGCAAAATTATCAACCTGCTTTGGTTTTTCAGAACCAAGCTTATCATCAAACCTGATATTGATTGATTCTTCCACAATCAATGTTTCAGTATTGTATACTCTGTAGCCTTTTGAGCGTTCAGAATATCCAAGAAGAAAACATTTTTGAGCTTTGGAATCAAACTTACCAAGATGATCTTTAGTGTTCAGAATAAAACATACACATCCAAAAGGATGGAAATATGAAATGTTGGGCTTTTTATTCTTCCACAATTCATAGGGAGTCTTATTTAGAATAGGTCTGATAGAGATTCTATTCTGAATATAGCATGCAGTGTTTATTGCTTCTGCCCAGAAATGCTTAGCCATATTGGTTTCATTGATCATGGTTCTGGCCATTTCTTGCAGAGTCCTATTCTTTCGCTCTACAACTCCATTTTGTTGTGGAGTTCTAGGACAAGAGAAATCATGGGCAATACCATTTTCTTTGAAGAACTCTTCAAAGGATCTGTTCTCAAATTCACCACCATGATCACTTCTGACCTTTATGATTTTACACTCTTTTTCAGATTGAATCTGAATGCAGAAATCAAAGAACACTGAATGAGTCTCATCCTTGTGTTTCAAGAATTTTACCCACGTCCAGCGACTATAATCATCTACGATGACTAATCCATATTTCTTTCCTCTGACAGATGCTGTTTTGACTGGTCCAAACAGATCAATGTGCAAGAGTTCTAATGGCCTTGAGGTAGAAACAACATTCTTAGACTTGAATGCAGGTTTGGAGAACTTGCCCTTCTGACATGCTTCACAAAGAGCATCTGATTTGAATTTCAGATTAGGGAGTCCTCTGACAAGATTCAGTTTGTTAATCTGAGAGATCTTTCTCAAACTAGCATGACCTAATCTCCTGTGCCAGACCCACTGCTCTTCAGAAACAGACATAAGACAAGTCACCTTCTGACTCATAAGATCTTGCAGATCTGTCTTATAAATGTTGTTCTTCCTCTTGCCTGTAAATAGGATTGAGCCATCCTTCTGATTTACAGCCTTGCAAGACTTTTGATTGAAGATTATATCATAACCATTGTCACTTAATTGACTGATAGATAAGAGGTTATGAGTTAATCCTTCTACAAGAAGTACATTAGAAATGGAAGGAGAGTTACCAGACTTTATAGTTCCAGAGCCAATTATCTTGCCCTTCTGATCTCCTCCAAACTTGACTTCTCCTCCAGACTTAAGCACCAGGTCTTGGAACATAGACCTTCTTCCTGTCATGTGTCGTGAGCATCCAGAGTCCAGGTACCATGACATGTTGTGCTTTGTCCTTCTTGCAGCCAAGGATATCTGCAATAGGAATAATCTTATCCTTAGGTACCCACATTTTCTTGGGTCCTTTCTTGTTAGATTTTCTCAAGTTCTGATTGAACTTGGGTTTGACATTATAAGCAATAGGAGGAACAGCATGATAATTTTTAATATGAGTTTCATGATATTTCCTAGGTTGTGTCACATGCTTCTTGGTGTGTGTTATGTGAAAACTTTGTGCATGTGAAGTGTGCCTAATATCATGAGAGTGGCCATACTTGAACTGATCATACAATGGCTTGTATGTGAGTTTCATTTCATCAACAGGTTCAAGTTTGTATGGGGTTTCACCCTCATAACCAATGCCAACTCTTTTGTTTCCAGACACAGCATATATCATAGAAGCTAGCTGACTTCTGCCTAGACTTCTAGATAAGAACTTCCTGAAACTTAAATCATATTCTTTCAGAATATGGTTTAGGCTAGGAGTGGATTTTTTTGAATTAGAAGGAGATCCAACATCATTGGATAATTTTAAAAGTTTATCTTTCAATTCAGAATTTTCCAACTCAAGCCTCTTTGTTTCAAATTCAAATAGCTTTTTCAGCTTTTTGTATTTAATACAAATCTGAGACTTGGATTCCAGAAGTTCAGTTAATCCGGAAACTAACTCATCTCTAGTAAGTTCAGAAAATACCTCTTCAGAATCTGATTCTGATGTAGATTCTGATCCGTCATCTTCTGTCGCCATCAGCGCACAGTTAGCCTGCTCATCTTCTGAATCATCTTCTGACTCATCCCAGGTTGCCATAAGACCTTTCTTCTTATGAAACTTCTTCTTGGGATTCTCCTTCTGAAGATTTGGACATTCATTCCTGAAGTGTCCTGGCTCATTGCATTCATAGCACATGACCTTCTTCTTGTCAGATCTTCTTTCATCAGAAGATTCTCCATGTTCAAATTTCTTTGAACTTCTGAAGCCTCTGAACTTCCTTTGCTTGCTCTTCCAGAGTTGATTTACCCTTCTGGAAATCATGGACAGTTCATCTTCTTCTTCAGATTCTGATTCTTCAGGATCTTCTTCTTTGGCCTGAAAAGCGTTAGTGCATTTCTTGATATTAGATTTTAATGCAATAGACTTACCTTTCTTTTGAGGCTCATTTGCATCCAGCTCAATTTCATGGCTTCTCAAGGCACTGATCAGCTCTTCCAGAGAAACTTCATTCAGATTCTTTGCAATCTTGAATGCAGTCACCATAGGACCCCATCTTCTGGGTAAGCTTCTGATGATCTTCTTCACATGATCAGCCTTGGTGTATCCTTTGTCAAGAACTCTCAATCCAGCTGTCAGAGTTTGAAATCTCGAAAACATCTTTTCAATGTCTTCATCATCCTCCATCTTGAAGGCTTCATACTTCTGGATTAAGGCAAGAGCTTTTGTCTCCTTGACTTGAGCATTTCCTTCATGAGTCATTTTCAAGGATTCATATATATCATAGGCTGTTTCCCTGTTTGATATTTTCTCATACTCAACATGAGAAATAGCATTCAGCAAAACAGTTCTGCATTTATGATGATTCCTGAAATGCTTCTTTTGATCATCATTCATTTCTTGCCTTGTCAGCTTTACGCCACTGGCATTTACTGGATGTTTGTAACCATCCATCAGAAGATCCCATAGATCACCATCTAGACCAAGAAAGTAACTTTCCAGTTTATCTTTCCAGTATTCAAAGTTTTCACCCTCAAATACCGGCGGTCTTGTATAACCATTGTTACCGTTGTATTGCTCAGCAGAGCCAGATGTAGATGCAGGTGGATTTGTCGGAGTTTCACCAGCCATCTTTTAAATGAAGCGTTTTTCTCTTCCTGAATCTTTTCTAAACACGGTTAAGTGCTTGCACCTTAGAACCGGCGCTCTGATACCAATTGAAGGATAGAAAAACACTTAGAAAGGGGGGGATTGAATAAGTGTGACTTTAAATCTTGGACGATAAAAATAAATTGCACAATTATTTTTATCCTGGTTCGCTGTTAACGAAGCTACTCCAGTCCACCCCCGCAGAGATGATTTACCTCAACCTGAGGATTTAATCCACTAATCGCACGGATTACAATGGTTTTCCACTTAGTCCACGACTAAGTCTTCTAGAGTATTCTGATCACAACTTGATCACTCCAGGAACAACTGCTTAGACAACTTCTAAGACTTTTCTAGAGTCTACTGATCAACCTGATCACTCTAGTTACAAACTGCTCAGCCAACTGCTAAGACTTCCTAGAGTATACTGATCACACGATCACTCTAGTTCCTTACAACTTAATGTAATCTATTCAAGAGTTTACAAATGCTTCTTAAAAGCTATAATCACAACTGTGATATTTCTCTTAACGTTTAAGCTTAATCTCACTAAGATATTACAACAGCAATGTAGTGAGTTGATGAAGATTCTGAGCTTTGATTGAATAGCGTTTCAGCAAGTTTATTTCCGTTCAGAGTTGTTAAGAATTGGTAACCTTGCTTCTCATCAGAACTTCATATTTATAGGCGTTGAGAAGATGACCGTTGAGTGCATTTAATGCTTTGCGTGTTCCGTACAGCATTGCATTTAATGTTATACGCTTTTGTCAACTACCTCGAGCCTTGTTCACGCTGTGTCTACTGACGTTGCCTTTAGTAGCTTTAACGTTCCTTTTGTCAGTCAGCGTAGTCTGCCACCTGTACTTCCTTCTGATCTGATGTTTGTGAATACGACGTTTGAATATCATCAGAGTCAAAACAGCTTGGTGCATAGCATCTTCTGATCTTCTGATCTTGAAGTGCTTCTGTTGCGTGATACCATCTTCTGATCTTCAGTGCTTCTGATCTCATGTTCTTCTGATGCTTCCATAGACCCATGTTCTGATTCTGCTTCGACCATCTTCTGATGTCTTGCCAGACCATGTTCTGATGTTGCATGCTGAACCATTTGAGACACAACTTCTGAGCGCTGAATTATGCGTACTCTTTATATATATTTCCTGAAAGGGAAATTGCATTGGATTAGAGTACCATATTATCTTAAGCAAAATTCATATTATTGTTATCATCAAAACTAAGATAATTGATAAGAACAAATCTTGTTCTAACAATAGTATCCTCTTAGTGGCTTCTAGATGTAACAATTTTGGCTTTTGTATGAATCTAATTACCGTACCTACATTGTATGCAAGATCAAGTCTTGTGTGACAAAGATACCTCAGTGATGCAATGAGCCTTCTGTTTTGTGTTAGATCAATGTCTCTCTCATCTGAGTCCTTTGTCAGTTGCAATACCGGCTCAACGGGTGTTGCTGTAGAGTTGTAGTGCTCCATCTCAAATCTCTCGAGTATCTCACTTGCATATATTTTATGATGCATCAACAATCTCCTACTACACTTGTAAAAATCAATTCCAAGGAAATATGAGATGTATCCAAGATAATTCATCTCAAATTCCTTCATTAGATCCAATTCTTAATCTTCATTTTCCTTCTCAAAATTGTCGGTGATAAGCAAATTATCAACATATATGCATAGGATTATCAACTCATTAGTGCTACTCCTCCTACCATACACGAAATGCTCAAATGCACACTTCATGAATTCCATCTCTCTTAGGAAGCCATCAATCTTCTTATTCCAAGCACTTGGAGCTTGCATAAGTCCATACAAGGAAGTATGTCATTTGTACATTTTATTCTCATGACCCTTTTTCTATAAACTAATTGGTGTGATACATACACTTTTCATCCAAAGGGACATTCAAAAAAGCACACTTCACATACATTTGACATATGGACCAGTTGATATTGGTTAAAGCAACAGCTAATCTTTTATTTCAATCCTTGAAACATGTTCAAAGTCTTCATCAAAATCAATATCTTCTTTCTGAAGAAACCCTTTGGCCACAATCCTTTCTTTTGTCTGATTATTTCACCTTTGGTGCTTAGCTTCACCTTGTATTCCCACTTCACATTAATTACCTTCTTATCATATGGTAATCCACAAGTGACCAAGTCTTGTTGACCCCTATACAGTCTACCTCATATATCATAGCACACTCCCATTTAGGATCATTCAATGCCTCAACCACACTTACTTACCCAATATATGGATAAAAGGCATATTGTACTAGTTTACATTCATCATTGACCATATTATCTGGTGTGACTATATAATCTTGCAGTTTAGCTGGCATATTTTTAACTCTTTAAGATTTGTTAGCATCTGCTTGAGTCTGCACTTCATTTTCACTACATGGTTTTTCATACATGATTCTCACTGAATCCTTCTTAACACTATTTCTCCAATTCCATCACTTCAATTCATATATGATCACATCTCTTCTAATCACTATATGCTTACTTTCAGAATCAAACAACCTGCAACAACTAGTTGAGTGATAGCCAATCAAGACCATCTGACTTGATTTATCATCAGGCTTTCTTCTCAAATGATCAGGAAAATGTCTAGGTTTAATAAATCTAAACACCTTTAAGTGACTCAAGATTGGGTTGACATGATGACACTTTGTCAGCACATAATTTTTTTTATAGTATTTTGTCTTTTATTTCACTAAGTTTGAGTTGATTTTGATAATGTTTTAGAAGGAATTAGTGTGTTTTTAGAAGAAGACCAAGAATAAGGAAGAATGAAGAAAACATGAATAAATGGGTGAAAAAAATCTAGAAAGAGGCAAAACACGCTAGATTTATCATCGTGGCGCGATGCAAAAACCATATTGGCACAACAAAACCATCGTGGCATGATAAAAAAAAGTCCATCGTTTCAACACAATTTGCATCATGATGTCTATCTGGTATTTTTACCATATCTACAGTTTCAAAACATGGATTGAGGTGGGACTTGCGAAAAATGAAAGATATGATCCAAAGCTATAACTTTTATGAATAAGTTAAATTCTAAATAAAAATGTAAATGGACAGAATATAGAGATGAAAAATCTGACGCTGTGACAATGCTAAATTTTGGAATTGGGTTTTCTCTCAGCCTAAAAGTTCAATACCAACTCCTATTTAAGAGAAGGATTAGAGGGTGATTAGAAATTGGATTTTTGGAAGAGAATTAGACACAAAATCACTTTCTAGAGCTCTAGAGTGTAGGTTTCATCACTAGAAGCCAAATTCAAACCAGACTTTCATGTACAATTTCTTCACTACTTCTGTTATGAATTTAATTAGTATGAGTCGCTAGTTTCCTTTTGATTAGGTTTTATTTAGATGAACCTATATGGATTTGCTTGGACCATATGTTAGATCTTTGTACTATATACTCTTTTGATTATTCATTTTTCTATTTAGTTAATATTTTTGTTTAATGCTTTAAATGCGTTTACGAATGTCCATATATCGATTCAGATTCATGTTGAGTACTAACCCTAATTGTGTGTGTTGGATCTAAGTTAACTGTTCAACCTGATAATTGAGCTAGAGATAGGGAATTTTAAGGTTGTGACTTAGGTTTTAACGAACTGAGTATCTTCCAGTTTAACTATCGAATTGGCCTAAGAGATTAGGGAACTATAGTTTATAATAGTGATGTATACACTAAGATATTTGGTATGCTGGCTTAGTTAGATCGTTGCATTAATTGAATTAATCATCATAGAGGTAGATAGACGCTAGCATCAATAGTGACATACAGTGGATAGTCACCTCTAATCTAATCAATTTTCCAATAATATATTTATGCAATTTACTTTTAGCAAATTAAAACCTTGAAAATCTCCTATTTAACTTCAATGGCACTTGAATCACCTTGTTAAAATAAAGCAATCCATGTGGAGACGAACTTATTATTACTTCAATATGTTTTGGTACACTTGCCAATTTGTCATAATGACACCTGACCAAAATTCTTCTAGTGTGATTCCCTCTAGCTTCTTCGTTGGACACCTGTTCAAAATGTATGTATCAGTGGACACAATCCCACCCTATAGTTCATTAGGTAAGTGTCATACCCCAAAATTTGCCCCATCTACTTCACTTATAAAGATTCAAAGACTAGGGTTCCATTCAAGCAACACTCCTAGCCAAGAGCCTCCTAAGGCTAGGGTTTGAGATTCCTCTAAGAGGGATCAATGAGATAAGGCTCCTAATCAAGGGTATATGGTTTATAGTGATCTAATTTAACTCCATGGCAAAAGTCAAGGCACCACTCCAAAGGTTACCTGCTCAAACAGTCCCAAGATCTACAATCAACTAATTCAAATCCAAAGTCAAGGCATGATCCAAACTTCTAACCATTGGTCACACAACAAGTATGGGGATGTATATCCATCATTTGATCAAAGCTTGATCATGATTCCATTAATAGAAACTCAGAGATGAACAAATACAAAAGGTTCAAATTAGGGTTTCTTTAGGAGAAAGTCAACCCAACTTTGACTGGGCATAACTTTCACCTGGAACATCAAAAATTCCCCACTCAAAGCCTATTTTGAAGGAATTTGGATTCTCTACAACTTTGTCTCTCACAAGCTAGGGCTAGAAATGCTTCATTTGGGAGGTACAGTACAAAAGATTACAGGTCATTTTTTAGGCATCTTTCAAAAGCAGTTTTTTGTTGAAGAAGATATGATCAAGATAAAAGTTCCAAATGAAAAATATGTTCCAAAGTGGCTTGTAGAGGACACTTTGAGGTTTCCAAAAAGTATTAGAACTCCCTCATAGCTTAAAAATTGAGTGAGATATGCTTGGTCAAAGTTGGGTGATTTTGGAGGTAAAATGGGAAATAAAAGAGGTTCAACTAGGAGTTTTTTTGCAAATGGGCCTATATTTTAATGATCCAACCTTGGTCCACAAGTCACTTATGTTACCCAAACCAAGTGCTACGAATTTTATCTTTTTATTTGATTTTTTATATGATTTTTATTTCATTTAAATGATTTAAAATAATATAATTAAAGAAAAATCAAGTATTATGTGAAAAAGATTCATATTGACTAATTCTAATCACAATTATGTCAAAATTGTAAAATATTTTCGTGCATAATTGATTAGGAAAGGATTGGTATAATATTTGACAAAATTAGAAAGCTTCCAATCAAGTTTTAAAATCAATTTCTCAAAGTAGCAAGATTGGATTCAAGTGAAGTTTTTGGACCAGATTTTAACCTAATTCTACTCTCCTATAAGTACACAACCTGAAGCATAGAATAGGGGACGGAAAAATTGGTGCAGAGGCATAGTTACAAAAAACTCAAGAATACTCAAAGAAAATAAAATTCGGTTTGC
Source organism: Vicia villosa (assembly GCF_029867415.1). Lineage (NCBI taxonomy): Eukaryota > Viridiplantae > Streptophyta > Magnoliopsida > Fabales > Fabaceae > Vicia > Vicia villosa. The sequence goes on along the minus strand of NC_081181.1, from coordinate 89,680,249 downwards.
AAGAATTGGGAAGTTTCAACAAGAATTGAAGGTTGCAAAAGCTTCACTGAAGGATTTGGAACGTGTCTGGATTGAAACACTACGTCAGCACCCCCAGATTTTTCTCCACTAAGCCAAAGTAAGTCGTTTTAAATCTTGGTTCGATTAGCATCATGTAAGCATGTCTTTGTTGTTTTGATTGTATGTTTGGCTGTTCCTAAGTGTTGTGATTGTTTCTGGATTATTTGTTTGAGTTTTGGTGAGTTCTAGTGTGATCGGCCATTGGAGGCCGATCCAAGCTTTTAGGTTTTCAATTAGGGCTTTTCGCTAGAATTAAAATTAGGTTGAATTGGATGCGTTTTTGAATTCGTATCATCTGGACGAAACTTTTGGAACAGGTGCGCAACATTTATATGGGGGGGAGGGGCTAATCGCTATTTTCGTAGGGGGGTTTGCCACGAACGGTTTCGTAGCAAAATCGTAGCAGCATTTACAGTTTTTTTTGCAGGTCTGGGGAGGAAGACGCTGGCGTGTCAACACCTGATTCGTCTGTTTGAAAACTGGCGCGCGTTTGTCACTTGCATGTCCTGATTTCATTTTTGTTTTATTACTTGTGCTTGCTTAACGCGCGTGTGTGTGTGTGGTTTGGTGGTCATGTGAAGCGTTGGTAAGGGGGAGGTCATGGGTTCGAACCTCCCCTCCAACATTTATTTTTCTGTGATTTGCAATTCCTGATCCTGTGCGCCCCAGAGTCAAAACCTCACCATATACCCTCCCAATCTGATCCTTTGATTCTGCCCCTAACCAGATCTGACGCCCCTGATTCTGTGACCATACCATACACCCTAATTATAACCACATTGAATCAAAACCTAATTAACTAACTTAATTTAATTAACATAATTGTTTTATTATTTCTTTTTATATGATTAAATGCTTAATAATTATTTTTTTTGTGAATAAAAAGAATATATATGATATTATTATTAAAAATTATAATTTATTATTCGTGCCGATTAAATCGATTAATCGCTATGGTTAACAATATTTTTAATTAGAATGTAATTTAATTAAATAAAATTTGGTTTCTATTATTTGGTTAAATGGTTGCAACTATTTTATTAGTTGTGATGATTAACCGTCTTCCCTTTGATTTAATTTGTTATTCTTTTTAATCGAATCAATCGATTACGAGGGGTAACAATGCATATAAAAATTCTATAAAATTATTAAAATATACCTTAATCCATTATTAGTGATAATCGAATCAATCGATTAAAATTGGTAATGGTGCAAATTATTAATCTTTTAACTATGGTAATTGAATCAATCAATTATTGCGGTTAATAGTACAAATTAAATCAGGGTTGTACGCCCACTCTTAAAACACTTCCCAAACTTTTCAAAACTTCCAGTATCAAATTACACATTATCATAGGCTATTTCAAAAGCCTTTGAGGCAAATTCCCAACCCTATCAAATTCAATTTCTAAGGGCGTACAACCCTTCCCCGAACTACGTAGACTCTGATCCTCCCTAAGGAGGTACGTAGGCACTTGGCAACAAGGCGAGTCCCCCTCCTCCAAATCTTAATCATTTTCAATAATTAAACTTTTAACCCTAATAATTGTCTGTTACCCTTTTCTGCCATAACCCATATCTTTGCATGTTAACCTTTAGGAAAGGGTTTTGGGTGCCTAACACCTTCCCTTAACCCGAATATAGTATCTTACCCTTGATCTCTTAATTGCATAGGTTTCCTATTCGCCTTGGTAGAATAGGTGGCGACTCTAAAGTTTAATTTTTAGGCAGGTTGCTACAGCTGGCGACTCTGCTGGGGACCACTTAAATGGTGAATACTATGCTCCTATAGGTTTTGGCAGGGTTTAGGTTTGGGCGCATTTTAGGGTTGGCAAAATTGCCATTTTTAGGGTTTAGGGGAGGTTCATCTTTTTTTTAATAAATTTTAAATTATTTATTTATTTATTTGTTTTTGTTTTTTTTTTTTTGATTAAATGTTCATTTGCCTGCCTTAAAATGTTTGATTATATATTATATGCATTGCTGGTATTTTCTATGTTGTGTTAAACCCTAAGTGTGGGAGTTAACTTTGAGATCAATAGGGGAGTATGAATCTCCTACGAGTCTCATTGATAACTCCACTCGGAGTGGGTTGAGTATTCGGAAATGTCCAAAACGAGGCTTGACTTTGTTGAGGGCTGGACTGGATACTTGGCTGATCTCTCCGAGAACCTACCCCAAAAATTCGAACCTCATGGATAAAATGAGTCGTTCCAAAATCCGAAGAGACAAAAAGTCTCGGAGGCTACGAACGACCCCATGAGACCTTCTAGAACCCCCCCATAAAAAGGTTGGCTCCCTAGAGCCCCCTACGTCGAACCTATGAACCTGGGTTTCTTGAAATATTATGTTATATTTGTTTTTTGTCTTATATGTTTGGTTGTTCTATATTTTTTTTTGGTGTGTTGCTATGATTTTTTTTTGGTGTGTTTGCATGCATCATCTCTCATTTGCATCTTCATCATGTTTTATCCACAAAAAAATAGTAAATAAAAAAATATAATATAAATGTAAAAATATATTCTATTTGGTGAATGTGTAGGAAGGATGAGTACCAAGAAGACCATTGTTCACTTTACTGTTTCCACTCCGGATATCAAGAAGCTGAAAATAATCAAGGAAAAATTACCATCAAGTGCTTTGGATAGGTTTGTAATCCGCTATGGGAATATTTTGGACTTGCTAAGGGTGAAAGTACAAGAGGAAGCTATTACCGCATTGGTTCAATTCTATGATCCGCCGCTTAGATGTTTCACTTTTCAGGATTTTCAGTTGGCTCCGACCTTGGAAGAGATGGATGCTGTGTTGGGTTTCTCAAAAATTAAAAAGGAATTTTATACTGGTGTAGGTAAAGAAGTTGATTTTTCAGATTTGGCAAAGGCTTTGGGAATATCCGATGCGGAATTGAAGTCTAATTATAAAACTAACGGAGATGTGCATGGGATCAAGAGGTCCTATTTAGAAAATCAAGCTTTAATGTATGCTCAAAAGAAACAATGGGACATTTGTGGACATTTATTAGCTCTTCTGATTTTTGGAGTTGTCTTATTGCCAAAAAATGTTGATTATGTAGATCCCGCTGCCATTCATGCTTTCACTTCCTTTAAGGTTCATGGAAAAGATCCTACTCCGACTATCCTCGCTAATATTTATTATGCTATCCATACGAAATATGAAAAGAAGAGGGGAATGCTATTTTGTTGTGTCCACTTGCTATATTCTTGGTTGACTTCTCATCTCTATAAAGCTAGTGGTCTTATCAAAGAATTGACTAGAAATGATTGAGCTCAAAAGCTAAGGGCTCTTAAAGCGGATTCTATCCTATGGTATGCAAAGAAATTAAATTCTGATAGGATTATTTACAAATGCGGAGATTTCGACAATGTGCCATTAATAGGGACTCTTGGTTGTATTAATTATAACCCCGTTTTAGCATTGCGTCAATTAGGACATTCTATGGATAGTGAACCTTCCGAACAACAAATAGAAGAATTGATCTTGCATGATAGTGGGAAAGGTGAACCAAGAACATTGAAAAAAGTAATTCAAGCTTGGAGTCAGGTTCAAAGAAAATATTTTGGGCCAAAGAATGCAATTGCAAAAGCACCTTACACCGCATGGGTTCAAGAAAGAGTTGGGAAGATTTTGCTTCCTTTTGTTGTGGACCCCGCATACAAGCCTGATTCTCCTTATCTTGTTCCTCTATCCATCGAAGATATAGAAGGGATTAAGGCTGCCCTAGAGGCGTCCCGAAAAGAAAAAGAGAAATTAGAACTTGATTTGCATCAACTTACCAACGAAAGGAGCCAACTACGCTTTGACCTTAAGGATAAGAACCAAGAACTTCAAGCAATGAAGGAAGAGAATGATAGACAAAGGAGTAAAAGGAAGCGTGCAACCGAAGGGTATTTAAGTGCTAATTTTAATTTAGAGGCTCATGATGAGAGGTTGGAGCAAGCTGATGCGGAAATTGCAAGGTGGAGAAGGCGTTATGAAAAGGCTTCCCATGACAAAGCGGAATTCGAGAAAAATCTAGAAGCTGTAGTCTTTGAATTAACTGATAGAACTAAGGATCAAGAAGAGGAAATAAGGAACCTCAAATATGATCTTCAAGAAGCTCGCAATTCTGAACAACAAGAGCGCGCAAGGAGACTAGTCACGGAAGAAGCACTTTTACAGCGCACCGGTGAGTATAATAGAGCATATCAAGCCATGGTATCACTTCGGGAAGTGTTCATGAGAGAAAAAGAGATACACGAGGCAGCCTTGAACGAAAGAGACTATTGGAAAAGACTCTACACAATTGTTTCTACGGCAAGTGAGCATGTGAGCATGGTTCCTAAGATGCTTGAAGACTACGAGAAGTGTCGCGATAATTATGATAAGCTAGTCTTCTTGTGTAATGATTTAATTCAAGATATTCCAAAGAGTTTGGCAAAAGCAGAATCATCTCCTATCATCCTTCCCGAAGTAGTCAAAGAGTTCATGGAGCTTTGTAGAGATATGGTGGACAAGTTCCAAGAAGACATCCAAAGGCGTTCTTAGCTTTATGTTATTTCCTTGTTGCTTTTATTTCAAGTACTTTTAACTTAATTTATTTTGAGTATTTTTAATTTCAGTTTCCCTTCCTTTTTTGTAAACCAACAATGAAGTGGTATTTCTTTTCAATTAATAAAGTGTGTTTATTTTCGCATTTACTTATTGTTCCTATAATATTCACCAAATAAATATATGCAAAAAAAAAAGAAAAAAAAGAAAAAATGTATATTTACTATAATAACGTGGATAAGACACGAACATAGCATAAGCATAACATTCATATCATGCATGCCATATTTAATTACAAAGCATTAAAAAAAAGAAAACTATCTTTATCTCCAGTCACACCATTGGAGAAGACAATCAAGCAACCATTCCTGTATACCAAACCCGAGCTCAGAAGAAGAAAGTGATGGAACAACTAGAGCAGAACCAAGCCGCCCTTCGCGAAGAAGTAACCCAGCTGAAAGGTATTGTGGATGAGATTAAGGGAGGAATGGCTCAAATGTTGAGCTTCATGAAGGACATTAAGGATGAACAGGAAAGAGCTAGGGAAGCTCGGAATTGGTGTGAGGAAATGCCAAACGATGGCAATCCACTGTTAGGATATGTTCGAGGCTTTGACCCTCATAAGTCAAACGCCCACTCATCAAAGAGGGTTACCAAAACCCATGAAGAGGGAGAAGCCTCCCATGAAGGATTTATTCCCGCCACTCAGAAAGAGGGGCGCCTCGCACTATTCGCATCCCTGCTAACAATCCACCCAAGGATGAGGATTATGTGGATTTACAATATGGGGAAGTGGACGAACCAAATCAGGAGTCCCAACATAAGCAAACCCAAGCTGATTCTGAGGAAAGTGCTAGAAATAGTGGACAAATCAAGGCGCTGGAAGAAAGGTTGAAGGCAGTAGAAGGATATGATGTCTTTGATATGGATACCTACGAAATGAGCTTGGTGCCGGATTTGACTATTCCTCATAAGTTCAAGATACCCAACTTTGAGAAATACAAGGGACTTACATGTCCTAGAAGTCATTTACGCATGTATGTCAGGAAGATGGCTGCTTACGCCAATGATCAAAAGCTAATGATGCATTTCTTCCAAGACAGCCTGAGTGGGGCATCTGTTGAATGGTACATGCAGTTGGAAAAGACACATATCCGAAGCTGGAACGACCTTGCTAATACATTCCTAAAGCAGTACAAGTACAATCTAGACATGGCACCCAATCGGATGCAACTGCAGAACTTATCTCAGAAAAAGGAAGAATCATTCAAGGAATACGCCCAAAGATGGCGAGAACTGGCGTCTCGAGTCCAACCTCCATTATTGGAAAAGGAGCTGGTTGACATGTTTATGAGAACTCTGCAAGGACCATACTACGATAAAATGATTGGAAGCGTATCATCAGGATTTTCAGATCTAGTGGTTATCGGAGAAAGAATTGAGGACGGAATCAAAGATGGGAAGATACAAGGCGCATCATCTAACTCTTATCACTCAAAGAGGCCCACCTCAACCTTCGCTAAAAAGAAGGAAGGGGAGACCAATGCAGTAGTGCACCAAGAGTTTAGACCCCCTTTGACATACCCACCTCAACAAAGCAGATTCCAAGGCCCTCCGAGGAAGTTCGACCCTTTGCCCACTTCTAAAAGTGAAATACTGAAATATCTGTTAAATGAGCAATTAGTGGAACTCAGGCCTATGCCACCTCCGATTCCCGGAAAAGCTACACCCAATTTCAAAGCTAATGAAAGGTGTGAGTTTCACGCCAATTCTTCTGGACATACATTGGAAAAGTGTTGGGCTTATAGGCACAAGGTTCAGGACCTAATAGAGTCAGGGGCAATTGCTTTTGACAAACCTAATGTAAAGACGAACCCCATGCCTCGCCATGATGGCATAGTCAATGCAATAGAGGTAGTCACAGAGCAAGAGTTAGTTCAACAACGGAGTTCCCCCATAGACGCCCTTAAGAGGTATCTACTCGCAAGAGGGTTCATCCTAGAACATAACGAGGCTTTCAAGAAAACCTTGCAAAGACTGGTGGATCAAGGGGTAATCCAATTTGAGGAACATCCCGAAGAGGAATATGTGGCCATGCTGGACAGGAATGAACCATTGATGATACCTAGGCAAGGGGCAAGGAAGACATTGACCATCCCTTGCGCCAAAGCGCCAGTGTTGATACCCACACAAGTACACACTAGGATCATCCCAGTCAGAGATCCGTACCCTATGGACAAAATGAAAGCAGTCCCTTGGGAATATGAGTCTAATACTAGTACCGATGTGACAAACATCGCTGGGCCTGGGGGCATGACTCGTAGTGGTCGCATATTCAATACGGCAAAATCAAAAGAGAACTTAGCACAAGCAAGTGATCAAGCTACCGTGGTCCCAACTGAGAAAAACACATCCAAAGACAAAGAAACCACTAACAAAGATGCTGAAGAGTTCTTGGCGTTGATTAAGAAAAGTGATTATAAGGTAGTGGACCAGTTACACCAAACTCCATCCAGGATATCACTCCTCTCGCTGTTAATACATTCAGAAAAACATCGAGACACCCTGATGAAAATCTTTAGCGCTGCCCACGTAACTAAGGACATCACTGTAAACCAATTCGATGGAATGGTGGCTAATCTCACTGCTGGAGCATGCCTAAGCTTTAGTGATCATGAGCTACCCCCACAAGGGAAAGAGCATAACAAAGCCTTGCATATTTCCATACAATGCGGGAAAGCCCATCTATCTAGGGTTCTGATCGACACAGGTTCGTCATTAAATGTGATGCCAAAGGCCACCTTGGACAAGATAGACTTGGAAGGACTGGTAATAAGACCAAGCCGTCTGGTGGTCAAAGCCTTCGATGGGTCGCAAAGCCTGGTGTTTGGAGAGGTGGACCTCCCTGTGGTAATAGGCCCCCACACTTTCTGCATAAATTTCCAAGTAATGGAGACTGAACCTGCATATACCTGCTTATTGGGACGTCCTTGGATTCACGCTGCTGGGGCAATTACCTCCACTCTGCATCAAAAAGTAAAATTTGTGGATGGAAACTCTATAGTAACTGTCAATGGGGAGGAGGACATATTTGTCAGTAATCTGGACTCGTACCGATACATTGAGGCTGGAGAAAAAGCATTAGAGACTTCGTTCCAAGCACTAGAGATCGCAACTGCTGTCACGCTACCAATTGAGAAAACGCGAAGGGCGGTAACATCTTGGAAAGACCTGCAAGACACAAAGATGGAAGGCTGGGGCAAAGTTCCAGAAGTGCAAGAGAAAAGAGATCGTCTGGGGTTAGGATACCAACCAACAAAGAAGGCTGCACAGGAGGAGCAACGTTTCCCTCCGATCGCACAAACTTTTGTCACAGGGGGATATGAGCATGTATCCATGATATCTAGCATGGAGGGCACGTCCAACTTCATCAGGATGATTAGATCAGGAGAACAACTTCAAAATTGGACAAGCCTGGAGATACCGGAGATAGTTTATGTTTCAAAGTAATTCGTTTTGTCGTGTGTTTTATTTCCCTTTCAATTAATAAAAAAAAACAATGTCGCTCATGCCTCGCCCGAAGCATAGAGTTGGTTTGTAAGGGCCCCATTTACTTTCAAAGTTGAGTTTATTAATAAAATTGTCGTTTGCATTTGGTATTGAAAACTCTCTCTCGTTCTTGCATTCACTTTCGCGAAATGACAAATAACATTCTTGCATAAAACAAAAGCACAATCATAATTGCATACTAAAAAAAACAAAAACATAAACTTGTGCAGATCACCTTCTAACATCACCGATAATAATACTGCTGAAACTCAATGTAAATTCGAGGCTCTCGCTAATCAGTCTGAGGAAGGGGATGAGGAAAACGATGAACTTCCAGAAGAATTGTCAAGGCTAATGGACAGGGAATCCAAGAGCATGCTCCCTCCTCAAGAAGCAATCGAAATCATAAATTTGGGCACCGACAAAGAACCCAAGGAAATCAAGATTAGGGCAACACTAAACGAGGACATAAAAGCAACACTGGTCAAGCTCCTCCATGATTATGTGGAAATATTCGCTTGGTCATACCGTGACATGCCTGGGTTGGATACAGACATCGTTGTGCATAGGCTACCACTCAAGGAGGGTTGTACGCCTGTCAGACAAAAACGCAGAAGAGTTCGACCCGACATGGATAGTAAAATCCGAGAAGAAGTGCTCAAGCAGTTTGACGCAGGTTTCCTCGCCGTAGTTGAATATCCACCATGGATAGCCAATATAGTGCCAGTTCCTAAGAAGGATGGGAAGGTGCGCATGTGTGTGGATTACAGGGATCTGAATAAAGCAAGTCCAAAAGACGACTTCCCACTGCCACACATAGATATACTAGTGGACAATACCGCGCAAGCTTCAGTATTTTCATTCATGGACGGATTCTCGGGGTATAATCAAATTAAAATGGCTCCCGAAGACATGGAGAAAACCACCTTCATGACATCCTGGGGTACTTTCTGTTACAAGGTGATGCCTTTTGGATTGCGAAATGCTGGGGCAATGTATCAACGAGCTATGGTCACACTGTTCCATGACATGATACATAAGGAAGTCGAGGTGTATGTGGATGACATGATCGCTAAGTCCTGTACTGAAGAGGAACACCTCACGCACTTGCAAAAGTTGTTTGAACGCTTGAAGAAGTTCAAGCTAAGGTTGAACCCGAACAAGTGTACGTTTGGCGTAAGATCAGGAAAGTTGCTGGGATTCATAGTAAGCCAACGAGGCATAGAGGTAGATCCTGACAAAGTAAAAGCCAAACAAGAAATGCCCGTCCCGAGGACAGAAAAAGAGGTTCGTGGTTTCTCAGGGCGCTTGAACTATATCTCAAGGTTCATCTCACACTTAACTGCTACGTGTGAACCCATATTCAAGTTACTAAGAAAAGATCAACCAATCAAGTGGAATGACGATTGTCAAGTAGCTTTCGAAACCATAAAGCGTTATTTACAAGAACCACCAATACTCGTACCCCCGGTGTCGGGAAGACCATTGATCATGTACCTCACCGTTCTCGACAGGTCCATGGGATGCGTACTGGGGCAGCAAAAAAAAACAGGGAGGAAAGAACACGCTATTTACTATCTTAGCAAGAAATTCACCGATTGCGAATCCCGATATTCACCGTTGGAAAAGACATGTTGTGCCCTAGCATGGGCCTCCAAACATCTAAGGCAATATATGCTGAACCATTCCACATGGTTAATATCGAGGATGGATCCTTTGAAATACGTGTTCGAAAAACAGGCTCTCACAGGAAGAATCGCTAGATGGCAAATGCTACTGTCAGAATATGATATTCAATACGTCACCCAAAAGGCAATAAAAGGGAGTGTACTGGCAGAACATCTAGCTCATCAACCCATCGAAGAGTATCAGTCTATGAAATTCGACTTCCCCGATGAGGACATTATGCTGGTAAGGGACTATGAAATACCTGGGACCGATGAAGGACCCGAACCAGGATTGGTGTGGACCCTTATGTTCGATGGAGCCTCAAACGCGTTAGGACATGGCATAGGGGCAGTCTTGACATCTCCTGACAATCGTCACATACCCTTCACTGCAAGATTATGTTTCGACTGTACCAACAATATTGCAGAATATGAAGCATGCATATTGGGTCTAGAAGCTGCGATCGATCTAAGGATTAAATTACTCGAGGTATATGGGGATTCAGCGTTGGTAATCCATCAAGTCAATAAAGAATGGGATACGCGAGATGCAAAACTAATCCCATACCGAGACCTCATACTGGAACTAATGGCTGAGTTTGAGACCATCACTTTTAATCATATCCCGAGGGAGGAAAATCAAATGGCTGACGCATTGGCAACACTCTCCTCTATGTTTAAAGTAACATGTCCAAATCACGAACCTCGGATAACGGTTAGACACTTTGATGAACCAGCCTATTGCCTTACGATCGAGAAACAAGCTGATGACAAACCCTGGTACTATGATATTAGGGAATACCTGGAGAAACAAGAATACCCAGAAAATGCCTCCACAATTGATAAAAAGACGCTAAGAAGGTTGGCATCTAAGTTCTTCCTAAACGGCAATGTCCTATACAAGCGAAACTACGATTCGGTGTTACTAAGGTGTGTGGACGAGAAGGAGGCCAAAGAAATCATCAAGGAGGTCCATGAAGGAACCTTTGGGACTCACGCAAATGGACATTCAATGGCGAGAAAGATATTAAGAGCAGGCTACTACTGATTAACCATGGAAGCTGATTGCTTCCAACATGCAAGAACATGTCATAAATGCCAAATATATGCGGACAAGGTACACGTACCACCAAATCCGCTGAATGTGCTAAGTTTGCCATGGCCATTCGCAATGTGGGGAATTGATATGATAGGAATGATCGAACCTAAAGCCTCTAACGGACACCGATTCATATTGGTTACTATCAACTATTTCACCAAGTGGGTCGAAGCTGCTTCCTACACTAATGTAACAAGACAGGTGGTTACTCGGTTCATCAAACATAACCTCATTTGTCGATATGGGGTCCCCAGTCGAATCATTACTGACAATGGGTCGAACCTGAACAATAACATGATGAAGGAGTTGTGCGAAGAATTCAAAATTGAACACCACAATTCTTCACCATACAGGCCTAAGATGAATGGCGCTGTTGAGGCCGCAAACAAAAATATCAAGAAGATAGTACAGAAAATGGTGAAGACGTACAAGGATTGGCATGAAATGCTTCCCTTCGCCCTGCACGGTTACAGAACTTCAGTGCGCACATCCACAGGGGCAACCCCTTTCTCTCTGGTCTATGGTATGGAAGCAGTACTCCCTATCGAAGTGGAGATCCCATCATTAAGAGTCCTAGCCGACACAAAGTTAGAAGAATCGGAATGGGTAAAAACCCGTTTTGATCAGCTTAATCTCATTGAAGAAAAGCGACTAACGGCTTTGTGCCACGGGCAGCTCTATCAGAAGAGAATGAAAAAGGCATTCGATAAAAAGGTCCGCCCTCGAACTTACGAAGAAGGAGACCTCGTTCTCAAGAAAATCTTACTGCCCCGACTTGATGCCCGAGGAAAATGGACACCCAACTACGAAGGTCCATATGTCATAAAAACAGTGTTTTCAGGAGGAGCACTCGTCCTCACTACCATGGATGGGGACGAGCTACCACATCCAATCAATTCAGACGCGGTCAAGAAGTACTACGCCTAGCAAAGGCAAGATTCCAAGCTACGAGCCCAAGACAATTCGTAAAGGATAGGAAATCGAGCGATCATCCACTTCCTAAGTCAAGGGATTACTGGGGCCCTCGATAGCAAAAAGAGCAACAGCAGTATTAATATCATTTCTATTTGTCATTTTTCTTTCTTTCATACCTTTTGTACACTCGCCAATTCAAGGCAACAATCAATAAAAGTTTTTTTTCCTTTCATACTTATCGTTTCATCATTTCAATACCAAGTGCAATGAATAATTTATTTTAAAAACTTTAAACTTTGAACTTAAAACAAGAAACTTACAAATCATCAGACTAAAAAAAAGGGAGGGGACTGAAACCTCAACATCTCCGGTAGTCAATATACGCCTGGTCCTGAAAACACTGCAACATCCCAGTAGACTAACTTCAGACGATCTGAGTTAAGACCCGCAAAGCTGCTCGGAAAGGTAAACAAATCCAATGGGTGACAAAAGATAATGCATCAAAGTCACCATACATATCCATATTCATATACACTCACATATGTGCCATCTGCATAAGCATGCATGCATTTACAGCAAATCACAAGCATATACATTCGCAGAGCATCATTTTACAGATGAAGCTTGGCTTCTCTTGAATCCAATTTCAAACTCTATTTTCAATTTCAAATGTCAAACTAAATCGTGACCCTCGCGTTACGTCTTATCACGGCTGTGATAATGGAAAATTTCAAACCAAATCGTAACCCTCGCGTTACGTCTTATCACGGCAGTGATAATGGCAATTTCAAACCAAATCGTAACCCTCGCGTTACGTCTTATCACGGCAGTGATAATGGCAATTCCAAACCAAATCGTAACCCTCGCGTTACGTCTTATCACGGCAGTGATAATGGCAATTCCAAACCAAATCGTGACCCTCGCGTTACGTCTTATCACGGCAGTGATAATGGCAATTTCAAACCAAATCGTAACCCTCGCGTTACGTCTTATCACGGCAGTGATAATGGCAATCCCAAATCAAATCGTAACCCTCGCTTTACGTCTTATCATGGCAGTGATAATGGCAATTTCAAAACTAAATCGTAACCCTCGCGTTACGTCTTATCACGACAGCGATAATGGCAATTTCAAGACTAAATCGTAACCCTCGCGTTACGTCTTATCACGTTAGTCCCTTGGCAGTGATGATGGCACCTTCAACTTCAATTCAAATCGTAACCCTCGCGTTACGTCTTATCACGGCAGTGATATGGCACCACGTTCTTTGGCAGTAGCCGGAAACTCATTTCAATTTCAATTCAGATTCCAATCCCAAACATGCCCTACCACGTTAATCCTGTGGCCAGCAACGCATCTACTCCACACCCCGCAATATCAGCAAATTTCGGGGCATTCTCAGTGTTCAATAATCTTCCACCTTCAGGTTGCAACAGGCGAGCGGGCCTGTCCGCCTCTTCAGGTTTAAGAAGATTGAACAGGGGCAGCTGTCATACCCCAAAATTTGCCCCATCTACTTCACTTACAAAGATTCAAAGACTAGGGTTCCATTCAAGCAACACTCCTAGCCAAGAGCCTCCTAAGGCTAGGGTTTGAGATTCCTCTAAGAGGGATCAATGAGATAAGGCTCCTAATCAAGGGTATATGGTTTATAGTGATCTAATTTAACTCCATGGCAAAAGTCAAGGCACCACTCCAAAGGTTACCTGCTCAAACAGTCCCAAGATCTACAATCAACTAATTCAAATCCAAAGTCAAGGCATGATCCAAACTTCTAACCATTGGTCACACAACAAGTATGGGGATGTATATCCATCATTTGATCAAAGCTTGATCATGATTCCATTAATAGAAACTCAGAGATGAACAAATACAAAAGGTTCAAATTAGGGTTTCTTTAGGAGAAAGTCAACCCAACTTTGACTGAGCATAACTTTCACCTGGAACATCAAAAATTCCCCACTCAAAGCCTATTTTCAAGGAATTTGGATTCTCTACAACTTTGTCTCTCACAAGCTAGGGCTAGAAATGCTTCATTTGGGAGGTACAGTACAAAAGATTACAGGTCATTTTTTAGGCATCTTTCAAAAGCAGTTTTTTGTTGAAGAAGATATGATCAAGATAAAAGCTCCAAATGAAAAATATGTTCCAAAGTGGCTTGTAGAGGACACTTTGAGGTTTCCAAAAAGTATTAGAACTCCCTCATAGCTTAAAAATTGAGTGAGATATGCTTGGTCAAAGTTGGGTGATTTTGGAGGTAAAATGGGAAATAAAAGAGGTTCAACTAGGAGTTTTTTGCAAATGGGCCTATATTTTAATGACCCAACCTTGGTCCACAAGTCACTTATGTTACCCAAACCAAGTGCTACGAATTTTATCTTTTTATTTGATTTTTTATATGATTTTTATTTCATTTAAATGATTTAAAATAATATAATTAAAGAAAAATCAAGTATTATGTGAAAAAGATTCATATTGACTAATTCTAATCACAATTATGTCAAAATTGTAAAATATTTTCGTGCATAATTGATTAGGAAAGGATTGGTATAATATTTGACAAAATTAGAAAGCTTCCAATCAAGTTTTAAAATCAATTTCTCAAAGTAGCAAGATTGGATTCAAGTGAAGTTTTTGGACCAGATTTTAACCTAATTCTACTCTCCTATAAGTACACAACCTGAAGCATAGAATAGGGGACGGAAAAATTGGTGCAGAGGCATAGTTACAAAAAACTCAAGAATACTCAAAGAAATTAAAATTCGGTTTGCAAGAATTGGGAAGTTTCAACAAGAATTGAAGGTTGCAAAAGCTTCACTGAAGGATTTGGAACGTGTCTGGATTGAAACACTACGTCAGCACCCCCAGATTTTTCTCCACTAAGCCAAAGTAAGTCGTTTTAAATCTTGGTTCGATTAGCATCATGTAAGCATGTCTTTGTTGTTTTGATTGTATGTTTGGCTGTTCCTAAGTGTTGTGATTGTTTCTGGATTATTTGTTTGAGTTTTGGTGAGTTCTAGTGTGATCGGCCATTGGAGGCCGATCCAAGCTTTTAGGTTTTCAATTAGGGCTTTTCGCTAGAATTAAAATTAGGTTGAATTGGATGCGTTTTTGAATTCGTATCATCTGGACGAAACTTTTGGAACAGGTGCGCAACATTTATATGGGGGGGAGGGGCTAATCGCTATTTTCGTAGGGGGGTTTGCCACGAACGGTTCGTAGCAAAATCGTAGCAGCATTTACTGTTTTTTTTGCAGGTCTGGGGAGGAAGACGCTGGCGTGTCAACACCTGATTCGTCTGTTTGAAAACGGGCGCGCGTTTGTCACTTGCATGTCCTGATTTCATTTTTGTTTTATTACTTGTGCTTGCTTAACGCGCGTGTGTGTGTGTGGTTTGGTGGTCATGTGAAGCGTTGGTAAGGGGGAGGTCATGGGTTCGAACCTCCCCTCCAACATTTATTTTTCTGTGATTTGCAATTCCTGATCCTGTGCGCCCCAGAGTCAAAACCTCACCATATACCCTCCCAATCTGATCCTTTGATTCTGCCCCTAACCAGATCTGACGCCCCTGATTCTGTGACCATACCATACACCCTAATTATAACCACATTGAATCAAAACCTAATTAACTAACTTAATTTAATTAACATAATTGTTTTATTATTTCTTTTTATATGATTAAATGCTTAATAATTATTTTTTTTGTGAATAAAAAGAATATATATGATATTATTATTAAAAATTATAATTTGTTATTCGTGCCGATTAAATCGATTAATCGCTATGGTTAACAATATTTTTAATTAGAATGTTATTTAATTAAATAAAATTTGGTTTCTATTATTTGGTTAAATGGTTGCAACTATTTTATTAGTTGTGATGATTAACCGTCTTCCCTTCGATTTAATTTGTTATTCTTTTTAATCGAATCAATCGATTACGAGGGGTAACAATGCATATAAAAATTCTATAAAATTATTAAAATATACCTTAATCCATTATTAGTGATAATCGAATCAATCGATTAAAATTGGTAATGGTGCAAATTATTAATCTTTTAACTATGGTAATTGAATCAATCAATTATTGCGGTTAATAGTACAAATTAAATCAGGGTTGTACGCCCACTCTTAAAACACTTCCCAAACTTTTCAAAACTTCCAGTATCAAATTACACATTATCATAGGCTATTTCAAAAGCCTTTGAGGCAAATTCCCAACCCTATCAAATTCAATTTCTAAGGGCGTACAACCCTTCCCCGAACTACGTAGACTCTGATCCTACCTAAGGAGGTACGTAGGCACTTGGCAACAAGGCGAGTCCCCCTCCTCCAAATCTTAATCGTTTTCAATAATTAAACTTTTAACCCTAATAATTGTCTGTTACCCTTTTCTGCCATAACCCTTATCTTTGCATGTTAACCTTTAGGAAAGGGTTTTGGGTGGCTAACACCTTCCCTTAACCCGAATATAGTATCTTACCCTTGATCTCTTAATTGCATAGGTTTCCTATTCGCCTTGGTAGAATAGGTGGCGACTCTAAAGTTTAATTTTTAGGCAGGTTGCTACAGTAAGTGCTAACCCTTCAACATTCTTATCACCATGTTTATAATGGTCCTATTCTTTCTCTCTACAGTCCCATTTTTGTTGATGTGTATATGTTGGTACAACCATATGAAAAAGTCTTTCCCTTTCATGTAATGCGCCAAACTAACTTGACAAGTACTCACTTCCACCATTAGTTCTTAACACCTTGATCTTGTGACCAATTTGTCTTTCTACTATGGAATTGAACTTGGCAAACACGTCAATCACATGACTTTTCCTTTTGATCCAGTATGTCCATAATTTTCAGTTGAAATAATCTATGAATATGACAAAGTACTGGTTACCTCCATATGATTCAGCATGAATGGGGCCAGACACATCAGAGTATATGACTTCAAAAATGGTTCTAGACTTGCTTTATGCATCCTTGTTGAATCTATTCTTGTTTTTATTAGCTTTTACATATTATTCACACGCTTCACTAGGAAATCCTGAAACCATATTTTTCTTCTTTAGGTAACAAATATCTCTAAAAATGAGATAGAAAATCCTATTAGGCCAAAGCTACTAATATGTGTTAGTTGTAGTTGCTAGTCACTAATGTTGCAACACATCAAATTCAAATTGTAAAGTTCTATTTTATGACATAGGTATCTTCAAGATCAATCTTCCATTTGAATCATGAACTATCATCAGCTTTTCTTTTATCAACACCTTATAGTTCTTGTCAATCAATTGGCCAATGCTAAGTAGCTTACTTTTCATACCTATAATTTATAACACATTTAACATCAATGACTTCTTTTCATCTTTTCTCTTGATTAATACATCATTAATGTCTTATGTTGCTAATGTGCTATCATTTGCAAACATCACTTTATTCTTCAAAGATTGACTGATGTTGACAAACCAGTATTTTCTACCATTCATATGGTATGACCACGTTGAATCTTAATACCATTAGTCTCTATATCCTTCTTCTTCTTTTGTTGTTACAACCAGCAATATGTAATACCCCATAATTTCCATTATTTAATTTAATTGGAATTTGAATTATTTATTTGGATTAATTGGAGTTTTGGTGAATTATTGGAAAATTATGAAATATAAAATAAATGGACCAGTGTGACAGTTAGTAAAGGGAAGGTGTTAGCTAGTAGGCCTTAAAGTAAAGGAAATTGGAAAAGAAAAGGAAATAGGAAGTAAAAGAGGAAGAAAGAAGAGAAACTGAACGTACGTGAAATCGAAGGAAGAGGAAGAGGAAGCTCTCAAGAATTTGGCTAAGGTAAGGGGTGACGAATTCCTTTTAGTATATATTACTGGTTTATGAATGATAGAATTGATTAGGTATGTTGTTTGACTCAATTGGATGTATTATAGGTTTTGGGGTTTTGGAATTGATAGGGTAAATTAAGTGATTTTGGTGAAATTGAATGACTATAGCATATACTTGATGTTAGATAATCCCAAAATATGATAGAAATGTGTTAGAATATGTGAATTGGTGCTGTTTTGAAGTAGTAATGATTTTGGTACGATTTAGTGTGAATTAGAGAAGAGGAGATGTTGTTAAAAATGGATTTTTCTGCTACTGGGTACGCTGTAACCGGTTACCAGCGGAGTTGTAACCGATTACAGCAGCATAAAATAGTTAAACTGGGGATTTTTGGGTCTTGTAACCAGTTACACATTGTGCTGTAACCGATTACATGTTAGTTGAGAATAGTGAATTGGTTGACGTTAATGTGTTATCGGTTACGGTCTGGACGGTAACCGATTACACTGAAGCCTTTTTGAAAAATAAAACTTGGACGTCGTTGTGTAACCGGGTACGGCATGGACGGTAACCAGTTACACCTGATGCTTTTTGAAAAATATTTTAAAAATTCATATCTTTCAAACCGTAAGTCTGTTTTAGTCACCGTTTTGAGCGTTGATAAGGTAATTGAATATTATATATAGTGAAATGGTGTAACGGGTAGTAGCTCGATTTTATTTTGAAAATCCCAATTTAATTTTTTATGGTGTGTTTGTACATTGTGTGCATATTTGATAAATGTGACAATGTAGGATGTTGTATTGACATAATTGGGATGTTGATATTATATTCGGTATGAATTATGTATGAAATGATTGTTTGATGATGTTGAGGCCTGAACATATTAAATTTGGCGTTGTTATCGGTGAGTTATGTTGAGATGATATTATTCGTCGCAATTGGTGTTGATGATTAGTATGCTAAATGCGTGCATGCATTCATAATCATATTGTAGATGTATCCCGGTGGTGTTTGGATCAGTGGTAGCTAATTCCCATTGTGTGGAATTAGTGAGTCGGCGGTGGTCGTATCCCGGTGGTGTCTCATTGTATTATTATGTATGATTATTATAACATGAGTGGATGAATTCCAGTGTTATAATGTGGTGATGTGACTTGTGTATTCGTAAATTGTGAATGGTTGGGTTAACCTTTTTTAAAAAATCTAGAATATGTTGCAATAGGGTGAACAACTTGCCTATGATGTTTTGTTGTTTATGAACTCATAATGTATGTTAATTGTGAATATGTCTCACCGTTACTTTTGATCATCATTTTCAGATTAAGGAGTAGCGGCGTTGTGCTTGGTGAGGATAGCTCGTAAAGCTAATCCATTTAGTTCAGTCATGTCAGTGTCATGCTCTGGTCTTGTAACATCGGGGAACGTTTTGTTTTAGAGTTATTTTAATAAACTATGGTTTTATTTATTTGGATAATTTTAGTTGGATTGAAACGATGATATTTTTTATGCTGAATATTTGATGTTTTGCATTATCCAATCATAAAATTCTTTTCCGCTTTTTTAAACATGTTTGATTGAAATATGTGATTTATGTTCCTCGGAATAGAATGACAGATGGCTTTTATTTTTATCAAGGAGTTGTAGCATCCTTTTACATGCTTTACTCTGAATTTAATTTGTGTTCCGCGGGGGTTTAGAAGGGTTTTACACAACACATCCTCATCTTCTTGCTTTCCCAATTTTGAATCATATTCTTGAACTTTCTTGATTCCATAGCATTCATCAACAAAATGACCATATTTCTTATAATTATAACATTGAATGTTACTCTTTTCAAACCTCTTTCTTCCTCGTCTACTTTTATTTCTACCACCACGTCTATGTCCACCTTGATTGGTGTTTTGCTTCTGATTTAATGAACTGACTTCTTGCTTATAGTTTCCATCATTTGAGCTTTTCTATCCACCTCAGCCTTTGTTTCCATACCACTTCCATTGACCCTTCTTATCTTTATTTGGTTGTGATTTCAATGCAACCTCTGATTTTACCTTGCTTGCAGTTCTCTTCAACTTATTAGAGACCAAGTTGGTCAGATCTTATTGGATCAGTGATAATCATATCTCAAAGAGGACCAAGTGAAGGTAAGACTATTGTGAGACCACTGTGGAGAAAATCCTCTTGGAAGACTTGGTAGTCAGATTCCTGATAGAGGTCAATGAATGTCATATATGTTAAATCAGATCACTAAACATATGTCATTGTGTGTTAGTCACTGGGGGTTTCCCGTGCAAGGTTGTTAGTCATTTGTGGTTACATATGCAAGATTGTTAGTCATTGGTGGTTGCCCGTGCAAGGTTGTTAGTCACCGGCGGTTGCCCGTGCAAGGTTGTTAGTCACCGGAGGTTGCCCGTGCAAGGTTGTGAGTCACCGGAGATTTCCCGTGCAATTGTCATCATTTTGGTTATATTATATTAAGACCTTAAGTTCAAGGAGAAATCACCTCGGAAGGGTGGACTGGACTAGCTCGAGAATTTCTCAAGTGACCAAGATTTATCGTGTGTTGTTTGCTTCTGTTTATATAATTCAGATCATCACATAGTCAGAAGCTATAACAAGACTTCATTTTTAAGATAAAAGCTTAACCCTTATGAAAAACACTAAGCTTCTAATAAATCATAACGAAAAGCTTCTGATAGACATGAGTTTCGTATGCTTCCGCGTAAGAAATTAAAGAAAGGGAAAATTATTAAAATCCCAATTCAAATCCCCCCCTTTCTTGTGTTTTTCTCCACCTTCAATTGGTATCAGAGCTCCGACTCTATATTTATTTATGAATCAAACACTTAACCGTGTAGAGAGATTTAGGAAGAGAAAAACCTCGATTGCTTCAAACTTTGTTGAAGACAACGCCTTCTGGTCCAAGCTGTCAGATGTTATCTTAGGAAGATAAATTCTATGAAGATCTCAGACTCCGTCTCAACTATCATAAGATATGAAGTTCAGAATCACTCAAATGATGTTATCTTCAGAAGCCTGCAGAGAAATTGTCAAATCAAGATTTGGAGTCTCTAAAAAGAGTATCCATAATTAAGAGTCAACAAGTGGAACAAAGACCTGATCATACTCTAAAGAAGAAGCGACAATAATGTCTCTGAATCTGGAAGGCAAAAGCTTAAAGTTCTCAGAATCAAAGGTAAAAGGAATCACATCATAAAAAGGGAAGCTTTGACTGGTCATAATTTCTAAACTTTATCTCTAACTATGAATTCACTGTATATCTTAAAATATAAATATCTTAAGAGTCAGAAAACCTTACGTCTTTTTGACATTAAAAACAACCTTCAGTAATCATTACATTTTGACCAAAAATCTTGCTAAAACTCATTTATAACATACATTCGTTTTAGTAGGTTATTATCTTGAAAATGAAATTGTTTCAGCACGCTTTATCTACTTTAGGTTGTGTCTCTTTATCATCTGTCTTGGAACTTGTCATTCATTGTGTCTCTCAAGTTTTCATTTATTAAGATGTCAGTTTCAAAATCTTTTAGCAAGTTTGTCACGTATTCGTCCCTCTACTTAAAGCTCCTTTTTTTTGTCCTTTACACTTCCATTTCTCTAAATCCCTTCTTGTTCACCTATTCTCTCTGTCATATCCCTGAAAACCTTTCTTGGAGATGAAGAACTTCTTGAAATTCTTAATGAACTAAGGCCTAGTTTTCTTAGGGTAACTCCTGAAGATATCTTTTTCAAATAATGCATCATCTCTCAAGGTTGGTCGAAGTATGTTGAGATGCTGCAAGGGCTAATCTATCCCTCCTTGGTCAAATAATTTTGGAAATACGCCACTGTTAACCCAAATGGTGTATCCATTTCTTCAACCATTTTTGGGATGCCTATCCTTATTACTCCTATGACAATTGTTGAAGCCATTAATTGTCGTCCAACTAGTGTTACTATTGAAGATCTTAATTTCAAATACTCCCAAGTTGAAAAACTCAGTACCATTCATGATCCTTCCAAAGGATATACTCCAACCAATCCCAGACTATCTTCAACTATCTCAAGGGTTCAATTGTAGTCTCTAGGAACCATCACCAGTCCGTGATACATTTTGGGAGAGTTCTCTCTGCACTCTTATACCGGGATGGGATTGTTGGAGAAGTTCCCTACTCTGGACCTAGAGATGCTCTTGAAGAAGCAAGATGTGAAGTTCTGCTTGTGTAGTTATGGATTGTTGTGACGTAGTTGTCTCTATTCTGATATGTTTGTAATTTCAAGTTTTTATGTTATCACTTATGTTTATGTGTGTTTATGAATGAATGAATGAAAGGTTTAGGTGTAATTTTCATTCCCAAAAGTAGCTTACCTTCAAGTATTTTACACTATATCTACTGAATCATCATAAACGGATATAACTATAAGAAAATAACTTAAGACTTTGAAATATTACTAATTTTGATAATGTCTCAGAAGCTGTGAATCTTCTGAAAGAATTTTATTCATATTGAAGGCATGCAAATCTTCCTAACCTTAGCAACATTAATTCTAACTCAATCCCTAATCAATTGACAAAATGATTTAAAATGAGCATTTAACTCTGACGTTTTTTTGTTTGTTGTTAACCGAGGAACTTTGAATAAGTTCACTAAGGAATAATAAGACAGGTCAAATTGAAATAAATATGATGGAGCTGAGAATTTTTAGAATCAAATAAAGATCAGAAAACATCAGAACAAGATATTCAAACATAAGTTTTTCTTGAAAGCGGTCAAGGAAAAATCTACCTTTAAAAATGCTTGTTAGAAGAAATGAGTGAATCACAAGTAAAAGATTGTATGCAAATTTTGGATAGATGATTCAGAATCAGAAGTTATGTCAAATCTTGATACTTCAGGCTTTGAGTTTTCTAGATTATAAATCAGGCTCTGAAAGTAAAATGGGAAATCAGGATCTCTGTTTTCAAGACTCTTAAGATCTTAATATTTGATCTATCCGAACCAGGGGAGCTACCCAGAGAATTCATAATCAGGATATCTGATCTTTATCAAGTCTCGGACTCAAGGGGAGTTACGCATAAAAGGGCAGGTTCTGATTCTAATGAAAATGCGTGGCCAAAACATCAGAAGCTACCAAGTTATGTTCTCGCGCTACACAAGTTCTGATGAACAGTAGCAAAGCTTCAGAAGCATATGAAGTCACTATTCTTGTACGAAGTCTGAAGAAACCAAGTGCTGATGACTCTGAAGATGTCGTTCTAAAGACTCTGAAGACTTGAAGCTCTAAAGATTTGAATACATAATTTCTAATGAACAAGTCTAAAGGCTAAAGGCTTACACTCTTTTGGACCATATGGAAGTATTCCTTGTCTATTCTATGTTTTGATAACTCAAAATCTCTAATTTTGTAAGTCTTGGGATCAGAGAAAGACTCTGAACAAGCATAAATTAAATTCTGGGGTTAACACATTCAGGGCGAGCTGCTGCTAGAAACTCTGAATATGTTATGACTTGTGGTTATCCGAGTTTAATTAACATCATCAAAATATCTCCTTTTAAATCAATGTCTATATTCTTTTTGATTGTGATAAAAGGGGGAGAAGAGATGATGATTTTGATAGACCTAACAAAACAACATACGTAAAAATGTGTAAAATATGTTTGATGTACCTCTTAACAAAGCAAATTCTCATAAGTACATTCCAACATAAACATTGTTGCTTTATTACTCTGTGAAATTATTCCATCAAAATACATAGTTTTGTCATCATCAAAAAGGGGGAGATTGTTAAAACAATATTTGTTTCTACAATAAGTCTCTATGTTTTGGCGATAACAATACATATATTTTTTATGTAACAATTTAGTTTATAATAGTTTCCTAAATATGCAGACACTGTGCTCCAAGAGATTTTGGATTGTTGTCCGTGAAGAATCATCAGAAATAAGCAAGGCGACTCATAAATACTATTTGCAGCTGAATCTGAAGAAACATCAATAGTTCTGGAAGAATAATAAATGCTCATCAGAAAGTGGAGTTACTGTATGCCTCTCAAATAATAAGTTGTTGTTTCAGAAGTCACAAGTAATCAGAAGGAAAAATTCCATTAGAGCTTTTGTTCCAATATCTGAAATCAACATACAGGGGAGAGCTTTCAAGTCAAGATCAGAAGCCGAGATTTGTTCATCAGAAAAGTTGTTGCTTCTAAATTCTGGAGACAAAGTCAAAGATTCTGAATACATCAAAGGTCAAGCCATGAATACATGATCAGACTCAAGGATGTACTAAAGATCAGAACTGAGCTATTCATGCAAAGATCAGATATCAAGATCCAAGAATCAGAAGTGATCTCAACAATGAAAGAACTTATTTTTAGATTGGTTATTGCCTTTATATTTGGAAAACAATGTTTCAATTCTTAAAGGATTCTGAAACAAAATCTGGATAAGCTACAAACATCACAAACCATTCCAGATCAGAAGTCAAGTATCGCTTTTTAGAAGAGTTGTTGCTACCAGCTCTGATAAACGATACTCCGACTCTTACAAGATAATGATTTTATACTTCACAACAAGTAGTTTCTAAACTACACATCAGAATCATTATCATAAAGATAAAGACAAGTTGATCTCTTCCAAGCTTACTACTTCAGAACCAGAAGTATGTTATTGAAGACAAGATCAAAGAACTCAGTCAAGAAGAAAATAGTACATTATAGTTTCCAATATAATCAAATGGATGTACTATTTTACAAAAGTTGTCTCCCACCAACTCACAACGTATCAAGCTACAAGACAAAGGAATGTACTACCTATAGTAATGCTTAATTCTATCCGTTGGGAACTAGCCGTTGGAAGACAATAGGACCTTCTTATCTTTCAAGGCCTCTTTTGAGAGCTATAAAAGAAGATCAAATTATCCAACTAAGGCTGACGACATTGGAAAACACCTATGTTGTTCACATCACAGCCATTAAGTTAAATGTAGCCGATGTAGCCATTGATGTCGTTGATACTGCTACTGAAGTTACTACAACTATTAATGTTACAGCTGATGTTCATACTGCTATAACAGATGTTATCGTCGCAGTTGTCAATTGTTGTTTGGATTGAATGGAACTCAATCAACACAGATTTACAAAGATCAAAACATGAAGAAAGAAGACAAGTATTCAGAAGTCGTTGATCAAGAGACATCTGCTAAAAGAGAAGCTGAAGCTTATGCCAACTCAAAATGCTAGTAGGCCAATTAGTTGATGCTAATGCCTAAGTTGATTATGGAGAAGTTGATTAGATCGAAGAAGAGAAGAAAGAAGATTCTACAAGATGCTACTCAACTACAATCATATACATCTTGATAGAAATCAGAAGAAACAAGGAGTTGTTACTCGTGACTTCCACAACAAGAAGATGAAGAAAAAGACTACTACAAGATGCTACTCAACATACAATCATACATATCTTTGTAGAACAATGTAATGAACACAAGAGTTGTTGCTAATATTGTGTTATAGGTTTAGAATTCTTCATGTAAATTATTTTAACATAGGAATTGTTGCTCAGAACTATGTTAAACAATATGTGCTTAATTAGTTGTGTAATCTGCTTAGAAGAAGCAATCATGTAAACACAAAGTTTATCAACTTAATGTTGAGGATACCTTGAGAGACCGAGTGAAGGTCAGAAGCTCAAGAAGACAATGGTGTCATTGTGGAAATCCTTATAAGAAATCAAGTTGGTCAGATCTTATTGGGTCAGTGATAATCATATATCAAAGAGGACCGAGTGAAGGTCAGACTCTTGTAAGATCACTGTGGAGAAAATCCTCTTGGATGACTTGGTAGTCATATTCCTGATAGAGGTCAATGAATGTCATATCTGTTAAATCAGTTCACTAAACGTGTCATTGTGTGTTAGTCACCGGCGGTTGCCCGTGCAAGGTTGTTAGTCACCAGCGATTGCCTATGAAAGGTTGTTAGACACTGTTATACCCCAAAATTTGCCCACATATTTTTCAAGAAAACTCCAATCTGAAAATTAAGGGTCTCATATAATCATGGATTTTTATTTCAACAAATATCCTGACATATGAAATACTTAGTTTTTAGAATTTTTCTTATACAGTAATTTGGCTTGCAGTTGAATTTATTCTTACGCAAACACCAAATACTGTTTATTACTTCACACATGCTATTTATTTATTTACAGATAAATGGTACTAACACAATTGGTACAGAGTTAAATCTTTTTGCAGGCGCAGAATCAGGAAACTCAGACTGTACTGGTAACAAGTAGATTATTATTATCTTTTGTTTCCCACTAATTTTTGTACTATATTCCATTATTTGCAAAAATCTTTTCAAATCTCTTTTTCAAAAATCAAATCTCTCTTTTTTCCAACACTATCATACACTTTCTTTCAAATCTAACTGCTACCTGAACAGTCAGTCGACAGCCAAACTGCTGGCAGTACAATTCTCAGTGTTTTGTACCATCAATCAAATCAATCTTTCACAATTCAAAATTCCAAGATCTTTTGTGCTAGAAGTCTTCTGAATATCACGCGATTAGCAGAGACTCAACACTGCACAAAAATCAGGTACGCTTAACTGTCTCCTACACAAACAGTCCCTAATCAGGGTTTTTCTTGTTTTTACAGGAGCAACAAGTTTTTGAGAGCTCAAATGGATTTCATACACATCCATATATCTCAAAGTACCATCATACAAATTTTCAAACTTCAATTCACTCAGACGCACCGTCAGCAGCTCAAACAGTCAACAGACGACCCGTTTGACCAAAAAAGTCAACAGACAGTCAAAAATGAAATTTTTTGTCAAAGTCCATATTTTGTCAAAGGATTCATCATTTTATCATTGGATGATCATAATTCATCAAGGAAAGATCAAAAATCAACAAAACCCTAAGATTCAAAATTAGGGTTTTTGCCTGAAAAGTCAACTCAACTTTGACTGATCATAACTCTCTCATCCTTCATCCAAAAAATTCAAACCAAAGCTTGTTTTGAAGGAAATTCAATTATCTTTCAAATGCCATTGATCCCATGGTCATTGGATTCACCATTTGAAAAATATGATCAAAGACATTACAGGTCATTTTCAAAGTCAACAAAAAGACACTTTTTTCAAAAGGACACACAAGGAGCTTCAAAAATCATTTTGACATGAGACCAAAGGCATTGGTTAGAGGACTCTTTGAGGTTTCCAAAAAGTGCAAGATCTCCTTCATATGACAAAAATTGAAGGATTTACACCTTGTTGAAGTTGGCTAAATTTTGGGAAAATACATGAAATCAACATTGTTCAAAATGGCATTTTTTCCAAATGGGGCCAAGTTTTCAGCATTCAAATATCATTTCCATGTTACTATGGGCCTACCACGACCAAGACTAAGCCCATACCTTTTTTTATCCATTTTTGCATGATTTTATCTTACTTTAAGATTAAAATTAAAAGGAAAATGCATGGATAAATGGTAGCTTACAAATCAAGCATGACTCACCCCAAAGAATCTTCATCTTTCTGCAGAGAAGTAAAGGGCAAGGCAGGTGCATTGAAGGCAAGGTGACTTGGTCAAGAATTCAAGCTTTTTTAATATTAAAGAATGCAAGATTTCAACAAAGGCAACTAGCTACATATTAGCTTCAATTCTAAGCACACATGACTTATAAATAAGCTATCTTAGTTCAGCAACAAAAGAGAGACAAGTTCAGAAGCAAAGCTAAGCATAACACCTTTGTAATCACTTGAAAAAATTCAAAGAAAACTCAAATTCGAATTTGTAATTTCTGCTCATTTCAATACAAACTAAGCATTCATACACCTTCCTTGAACATCACTGAAACTATCTCAATCAATTACAAGCCTTGAAGCTCACTGAATCGAGCTACACAGGTCAAAAATTGTTCAAACTAAAATCAATTCGTATCTGGCTATTCACACATGTTTAACAAGATGTAGACATACTATTGAGTTTGGTTTGAGGTGTAGATCATTTCTGGAGCTTTAATTAAGTTTTAGATGCGTATACACGAAACCACCATTTTAGGGTTCTTCATCCCAAAATTAGGGTTTTCTAAATTAGGCAAAATTACAGGTTCTGAATAGTACCATTGAGTTCGCATGAACAATACGAACTCAACCATACCATCGCGCCAAATTTATACTCACGTTTGCTTGTATTCGCTATTATTACCAGGTGTAAAAGATTGGGTTTTTTACACCACCTGCAAATGAACGGTGTAAAAACCCATCTGAAGGTTGAAGATGATGCGTGGCGCCCTCTGATTCGCTGGGAGGCGCGCGCGTGTTTTTTTTAAACTGACTTGGAATTCAGTGTTTTGCAGGTGTTCCACGTGCTATGGTCCCTCACCATCTGGGCCTTCTGATCCATCCATCAACTCATCCAACGCCTCAGAACACGCACGCATATCATACTCCCTCATTTAATTTCCATACAGGATCAGTATCCTTTTATTTTCTATTTTATTTTCTATTTTATTTTAATTTCTTTGTTAAATTAATTAAAAATAGTTTTAAAAATCCAAAAAATAAACAAAAAATATTTTTATACTTCTAAAATAATATACTATTTTATGAAATAAAAATATTTTATTTTTCTTCAAAATTTCAATATTTTACATAATTAATTAGTATATATTTATATATTTGCTTTTTAATTATTCTAACCAATCAAAAAATCCTAAAAAAATTGTTCCTTGTGCTAAATATTGTTCATATACTATAAACTAATTTTGTACATATTTTGAATAATTTTCTTTTTAAGTTTTAATTATTTGTATAATTATTTGTATAATTATGTATTAATTAGCTTAATCAATTTCCAATCAATTTCAAAAATTCCAAAAAAATTAGTTTTGTTTTAAAATTAATTAACAAATATTTTGTACATTTTTTAAACTTAATTTCTAGATTTAAATCAATTTTCATCTTTTTCTTCATTTTAATTTAATTAATCATGCATTAATTATAATTAAAATAAATCATAAAAAATCCAAAAACATGCCTTTTATTTTTTGCAATTTAAATTCCTAGATAAATGTATAGGATGTCAAATTCATGTAAATAGGCTAGTTTACGTTTCCTGCACAATCGATGTAATAGCGTAGATTTACTTTCCGCACTTTACATTTCCGCATTTTAATTTCCAGCACATATAAACTGCGTGTATGTCAAAGATAAAATTGAACCGTTAGATCACTAACTTCAAAGATAAATATCTGAATCCAATCACAATCACACTTGCACCTCTTCAGGTAATCCCTTCTCATTCCTTTCAAAATCAAAGTCAAAATTCCACTGTTTTGAGTACAAAATCGAACCTTGCTTTTATATCCGGTAAAAGGATAGATTTTTAAAGGAAATAGGATAAAGACCTTACAACTCAGGGTAGACCTCCTAGTTTGCTTGCTCAAATCAAAACAAACAAAATTCTCATACACTGTTGATTTTTCAAAACTTTCAAAAAAGACAATACTTTGTATACATCCAAACACGGGTTATTACAAAGTTAACGTTCTTTTCAAAACATCTTTCGAAAGATAAACAAGCATTTTGTATACATCCACACACGGATCATTACAAAATTCAAATTACAAAGGTATTTGAAACCACATATGAGCAATTTCAGAGCAATTGAAAAGTGATCGAAAAACAAGTGAGCTAAGCAAACTTAAGAGCCCATGGATAACCATGGATACAAAGGGTGCTAACACCTTCCCTTTGTATAACCTACCCCCTTACCCAGAATTTCTTAAAGGTCTTTTTTCTGTTTCTTTTATAAACCTTTCCTTAATTGGATAAAATAAAAGGTCGGTGGCGACTCTGTGAATTTTCAAAAATGCGAAAGCATTAAGCGATAAAAAAGAGTCAGTTCACGTATCTCTACAGAACAGAGGTATGGCCCGGGATTAAAAAATCGGAGGTCCACAGAACTGGCGACTCTGCTGGGGAGATACTTTCAAAAAACAAAATGTTTTCAAAAGGGGTTACCTTAAGAGAATAGATAACTTCGATGTTTTCAATTGATTGACTTGATTGCTCTATTTTTCAAAGGTTTGTTTGGGTATTTTGCTTATGTGAAAGATTCTAACCCGAATCTCGAGATACCTTAAGTATATGACAATAGACCAAGGAAACTGTACGGCATGTACCGATACGGTTGATCTGGTAGTCATCGTTAGTGCGATACTTTGGTTTATACTGATGTCCCTTGAAAACGATCAAGGAGTATATTAGGCTTCCGAAATGTCATTAAACACTAATTTGTCTTAGAACCTTTTTAGTTGAACTTGACTTGTGGCCTATTAAGTGGCTGGCTTTGAAATTGATCGAAGTTAGTTATCCTCGAGGAATATTTTGATCGGCCGCTCGAGCGCCGTATTGAGATGTTACTTCCAAGGATCATAGAACCCAAATACTATTCTAGGACAGGTTTTAACCAACTCAACTTCAGTGGGGAGGGTATCACCTATCAGCTCCATGCAAGCCTTTAAACCTAAGGCTATTGTTTGATTTGTTTTTGTGTGCCACATGTTTGCATCATAAGCATATCATTTTTGCACCAAACACTTCAAGGATCAAAGAGTTTACCTTTGTTTTTGCAGGTAATGGCTCCCGCCACCAAAGATTACATCCGAATCAACATCTCAACGGTACCGTCTGAACTAAAAGACTTAGTGTCAGAATTCCCCAGGAATGTTCAATTCACTGAAAGACATGGTCACCTACTCCATTTGGTTACCTCAAAATTTGAAGAAGACATGATACGGGTCCTGTTCCAGTTCTTTGACCCTGAACATTATTGCTTTACCTTTCCTGATTACGAGTTGGTACCCACTTTGGAAGAATTCTCTGAACTAATTGGATTGCCTGTTCGAAATCAATTACCTTTCACTGGTTTAGAAAGGATTCCAAAATCTGAAGTCATTGCTGCTGCTTTACATCTGCGAAAATCAGAAATCGAGTCCAATTGGGAAACAAAGAGTGGAATTAAGGGTTTGCTTGCCAAGTTCTTGTTGGAAAAGGCTCGACTACTGCTAGAAAACAAAAGTTATCCAGCTTTTGAGGAAGTTATGGCACTTTTGATCTATGGGTTGGTTTTATTCCCTAATCCCGACCAGTTCATAAGTGTACACATCATCAACCTTTTCCTAATCCGTAACCCGGTACCAACATTGCTGGGAGACATTTGAAGGATAGAAAAACACTTAGAAAGGGGGGGTTTGAATAAGTGTAGCTTTAAAAACTTGACAGATAAAAATAAATTGCACAGTTATTTTTATCCTGGTTCGTTGTTAACTAAACTACTCCAGTCCACCCCCGCAGAGATGATTTACCTCAACTGAGGATTTAATCCACTAATCGCACGGATTACAATGGTTCTCCACTTAGTCAGCAACTAAGTCTTCCAGAGTCTTCTGATCACACACTGATCACTCCAGGAACAACTGCTTAGATACCCTCTAAGACTTTTCTAGAGTCTACTGATCCACACGATCACTCTAGTTACAACCTGCTTAGATAACCTCTAAGACTTCCTAGAGTATTCTGATCCACACGATCACTCTAGTTCCTTACAACTTAATGTAATCAATTCTAAGAGTTTACAAATGCTTCTTAAAAGCGATAATCACAACTGTGATATTTCTCTTAACGTTTAAGCTTAATCTCACTAATATATTACAACAGCAATGTAGTGAGCTTTGATGAAGATGAAGATTCTGAGCTTTGATTTGAACAACGTTTGAGCAAGTTTAATATGAGTTGTTTTGGTGCAGAATCGTTAACCTTGCTTCACTTCAGAACTTCATATTTATAGGCGTTTGGAGAAGATGACCGTTGAGTGCATTTAATGCTTTGCGTGTTCCGTACAGCATCGCATTTAATGTTATACGCTTTTGTCAACTACCTCGAGCCTTGTTCACGCTGTGTCTACTGACGTAGCCTAGAATAGCTTTTAACGTTCCTTTTGTCAGTCAGCGTAGCTTGCCACTTGTACTTTCTTCTGATCTGATGTTTGTGAATACAACGTTTGAATATCATCATAGTCAAACAGCTTGGTGCATAGCATCTTCTGATCTTCTGACCTTGAAGTGCTTCTGAGCGTGATACCATCAGAACTTCAGTGCTTCTGTTCTCTTGTTCTTCTGATGCTTCCATAGACCCATGTTCTGATTCTGCTTCGACCATCTTCTGATGTCTTGCCAGACCATGTTCTGATGTTGCATGCTGAACCCTTTGAGACAAAGCTTCTGAGCGCTGAATTATGCGTACTCTTTATATATTTCCTGAAAAGGAAATTGCATTGGATTAGAGTACCATATTATCTTAAGCAAAATTCATATTATTGTTATCATCAAAACTAAGATAATTAATCAGAACAAATCTTGTTCTAACAATCTCCCCCTTTTTGATGATGACAAAAACATATATAAATGATATGAATTTGCGATCAGAAAGAACAGACGGCAAAAGACAAATTACACAGCTATAGCATAAGCATATGAATATGTCTCCCCCTGAGATTACCAATCTCCCCCTGAGATAAATAATCTCCCCCTGAAATAAATACTCGAAGAACTTTAATAAAAGACTTCCCTGATTATTTCGGTAGAGACGATCATATAAGCTTCTTGTCTTCAGAGAATTCCTAGCTTCTGACTTCTGCTTCCATTGGACAGCTTCAGAACTAGAATTTCCTTAGATCCCTAGAACACTCATAGCTTCTGATTCCTGCTTCCATCTAGGACAGCTTCAGAACTTGAATTTCTTTGATCTTCTGAACATTCACAGCTTCTGACTTCTGCTTCCATCTAGGACAGCTTCAGAACTTGAATTTCTTTGATCTTCTGAACATTCACAGCTTCTGATTTCTGCTTCCATTTAGGACAGCTTCAGAACTTGAGTTTTCTGGATCTTTAGAACATTCGCAGCTTCTGATTTCTGCTTCCCTCGGATAGCTTCAGAGCTTTGAATTTCTACCAACATCACTTCATGCTAGATTTGTATCAGAACATTGTTGAATGTACCAGAGCATCATCTGAGCATCTCTACATCCTGAAATGTTACAGAACAAAAACTAAACGACAAAAGTCCGCATGAACGAGTCAGAACATAAAATGTATATTAGAACACATTATATGTATCAGAGCCATATAGGCTAAAATAATGTATCAGAGCAAATAGAATTTTGTCAGATCAAATAGACAAATATGGATCAAATTCTATCTTCTTTCTTGCTTCTGATTTCTGAAGCTTGACAGCACTCAGCTTGCTTCAGTTTCCATGGTTTTGCTTCTGTGTTTGCTTTGAAGATTTTCTTCACTTCTTTATACCTGCAAAACACTTAAACCATATAGAACTTGCAGTTCTTGTTAGTGAATGTGTGGGAGCTTTACCCAGCAACTGATAGATTAATCAAATCATTTATCATTTATCTTCTCCCCCTTTTTGTCATAACATCAAAAAGAATATCTCAAAAAGATTCAGATGAATAAAACGACAAATAAAATTACTGGAATGTAAAAGCAAAGAAATATTTCATTGATAATCAAACGAAGGATTACAGGAGAGGAATGCAGGAAAACAGATGCAACAAGGAAAGAAAACTACAAAGACCAAAAGACTAAGATCCTAGCCTACGCAAAATCCGTGCCAGAACATCATGAATCCCGTCAGTGCTTGTAGCTTGCCTTGTCATGAAGGAGCGAAACTCAGCATTGGCTGCTTCTTGCGCGTCCAAGCGAGAAGCCAGCAAAGCTTGATTCTGATGAAGAGTTTCCAAGGTCTCCATCAGAGCTGAGGTTTCACTAGAAGAAGAGGCACCAGTATTTCTGCCAAGAGGGACAACAATCTCAGCAGGGTGATCTTCTGGGAGATCTACAGCTTGTGCATCTACCATTTCCTCATCTGAGTCTGACTCAGAAGTAGCCTTAGCATATTCTGGTTCAGGCAGCTCAGAAGTTCCAGCTTCCAACGCTTGAAGAATAGCTGCTAGGTTTGTTGGAGGAGTAGGACCAGCAACTTCAGCACGATAAACCACTACTGGAAAGACCATGTGAGGTGCTTTTTCAGAAGGGTTCATTCTGAACCAGTTGAACAGCCACTGAAAATCTCCAGTCAGCACAGGAAACCATGGTTTCCACACCACGATGTCTCTGCAGAGATTTTCTTCTTCCAACTCATCTGCAGGTATCTTCTTCTCAAGAACACTTCTGTTCCCGATGAGATGGTGACGGCTGCTTTCACCAGCTTCCAGCCGAAGACCACGAATACCAGGAGCTTCAGACATGATCCTTCTCTGAGTGTCTGTAGCCTTATCCAGAAAATCCTGACGAAAGGTATTCCAAAGGTTGTTTGTAGCATACTCATCCAGATGGTTAAGGTGAGCAGCACCTAGAATCTCCAGCCAGCCATTTACATCAGAATGTAAAAGCTCCAGATATGATTGAGTGGTAGGGGTTGGAGGGTTGACGGTGAACCTGGAGTCGGGAAGAACAACACTATGGGGATTAGGTGTTCTGGTGGGAAAAGGGTGTGAGAGAGATGAAGAAATATCTGATGGAAGGGTTGAAGGAGAGGAGATATCAGATGGTGAAGAAGGTGGTTCCGAGAGGATGAATGAGGAGGAAGAGGTGGTGGAGGTCTTTGAAGAGGGAGGTGATTGAGGGGTACCGTCAAGGGGTTGATACACTTTGAGAGGGTCATAGGTGATCCTTACTCTTTTTGGTTTGTTCTCTGGTTCAGCAGTTGCCTTTCTCTTTTGTTTCAGATCATTTTCTTGATTCCCAGAGCTTGACGATGGATTCATGATGGATTTGCAGATATTGGAAACTGCTAGGGTTTATGATATGAATGCAAAGAGAGAGAACGAAAAAGAAACTGTATGCAAAGTGAGAGAAATATAAGAGGGAAAAGAAACGTTTGAAGAATATAAAAAGAAAACTGAAAGGGAGTTAATGATGAAAAGCATTTAATGTTACGTGACATGAGGAGAGATAATAAAGACAAAAGACGTGATTTGCACAGTTACCTAAGTAGACGTCCCCTCAACTGCACGCATGCTTGTCCAGGAATAGTGAACACGTGTTTACCATCTGGATAGCCAGTTACAGCTGTTTTGCTTCTAAAGAGATTCTGAATCAACTTAGACAATGAAACGTTAGTAGTAACTGAATCACAATTTCTAATTGATTTTAATAAGAACTTCTTAAGAAAAGATTTCATTTCAGAAGATACCCTTATATAAGAACTTCTCGTCTTCTAATTCTGAGCTTGTTTCTGAAGACTCATTTTGTACCGATTATATTGAATCCATCAGGTCTAGGAACAAGATCCCAAACATCATTCCTTGTAAACTGATTCAGTTCTTCTTGCATAGCAATTATCCAGTCTGGATCTTCTAGAGCATGATCAACAGAAGTTGGCTCGATCAAAGATACAAGACCTAATTGACAGTCTGCATTGTTCTTAAGGAATGCTCTTGTTCTGATTGGATCATCCTTCTTTCCAAGAATGACATCTTCTGAATGACCAGAAATGAGTCTGGATGATCTTCTGACAGATGGTTCTTCAGAAATGTTTAGGTTCTCCAGAGAAGCTGATACTTGATCTTCAGATTCTTTGCTTCTGAGAAGCTCTGCTTCTGATGCGTTGCTTCTTGGCTCAACAACTTCTGATATATCAATATCACAATCTGCAAAATTATCAAACTGCTTTGGTTTTTCAGAACCAAGCTTATCATCAAACCTGATATTGATTGATTCTTCTACAATCAATGTTTCAGTATTGTATACCCTGTAGCCTTTTGAGCGTTCAGAATATCCAAGAAGGAAACACTTTTGAGCTTTGGAATCAAACTTACCAAGATGATCTTTAGTGTTCAGAATAAAGCATACACATCCAAAAGGATGGAAATATGAAATGTTGGGCTTTCTATTCTTCCACAATTCATAAGGAGTCTTATTTAGAATAGGTCTGATAGAGATTCTATTCTGAATATAGCATGCAGTGTTTATTGCTTCTGCCCAGAAATGCTTAGCCATATTGGTTTCATTGATCATGGTTCTGGCCATTTCTTGCAGAGTCCTATTCTTTCGTTCTACAACCCCATTTTGCTGTGGAGTTCTAGGACAAGAGAAATCATGGGCAATACCATTTTCTTTGAAGAATTCTTCAAAGGATCTGTTCTCAAATTCACCACCATGATCACTTCTGACCTTTATGATTTTACACTCTTTTTCAGATTGAATCTGAATGCAGAAATCAAAGAACACTGAATGCGTCTCATCCTTGTGTTTCAAGAATTTTACCCATGTCCAGCGGCTATAATCATCTACGATGACTAATCCATATTTCTTCCCTCTGACAGATGCTGTTTTGACTGGGCCAAACAGATCAATGTGCAAGAGTTCTAATGGCCTTGAGGTAGAAAAAACATTCTTGGACTTGAATGCAGGTTTGGAGAACTTGCCCTTCTGACATGCTTCACAAAGAGCATCTGATTTGAATTTCAGATTAGGGAGTCCTCTGACCAGATTCAGTTTGTTAATCTGAGAAATCTTTCTCAAACTAGCATGACCTAATCTTCTGTGCCAGACCCACTGCTCTTTAGAAACAGACATAAGACAAGTCACCTTCTGACTCATAAGATCTTGCAGATCTGTCTTATAAATGTTGTTCTTCCTCTTGCCTGTAAATAGGATTGAGCCATCCTTCTGATTTACAGCCTTGCAAGACTCTTGATTAAAGATTATATCATAACCATTGTCACTCAATTGACTGATAGATAAGAGGTTATGTGTTAATCCTTCTACAAGAAGTACATTAGAAATGGAAGGAGAGTTACCAGACTTTATAGTTCCAGAGCCAATTATCTTGCCCTTCTGATCTCCTCCAAACTTGACTTCTCCACCAGACTTAAGCACCAGGTCTTGGAACATAGACCTTCTTCCTGTCATGTGTCGTGAGCATCCAGAGTCCAGGTACCATGACATGTTGTGCTTTGTCCTTTTTGCAGTCAAGGATATCTGCAATAGGAATAATCTTATCCTTAGGTACCCACATCTTTTTGGGTCCTTTCTTGTTAGATTTTCTCAAGTTCTGATTGAACTTGGGTTTAACATTGTAAGCAATAGGAGGAACAGCATGATAATTCTTAATGTGAGTTTCATGATATTTCCTAGGTTGTGTCACATGCTTTTTGGTGTGTGTTATGTGAAAGCTTTGAGCATGTGAAGTGTGCCTAATATCATGGGAGTGGCCATACTTGAACTGATCATACAATGGCTTGTATGTGAATTTCATTTCATCAACAGGTTCAAGTTTGTATGGGGTTTCACCCTCAAAACCAATGCCAACTCTTTTGTTTCCAGACACAGCATATATCATAGAAGCTAGCTGACTTCTGCCAATACTTCTAGATAAGAACTTCCTGAAACTTAAATCATATTCTTTCAGAATATGGTTTAGACTAGGAGTGGATTTTTCTGAATCAGAAGGAGATCCAACATTATTGGATAATTTTAAAAGTTTTTCTTTTAATTCAGAATTCTCCAACTCAAGCTTCTTTGTTTCAAATTCAAATAGCTTTTTCAGCTTTTTGTATTTGAGACTGATTTGAGACTTGAGTTCCAGAAGTTCAGTTAGACCGGAAACTAACTCATCTCTAGTAAGTTCAGAAAATACCTCTTCAGAATCTGATTTTGATGTAGATTCTGATTCGTCATCTTCTGTCGCCATCAGCGCACAGTTAGCCTGCTCATCTTCAGAGTCTGAATCATCTTCTGACTCATCCCAGGTTGCCATAAGACTTTTCTTCTTATGAAACTTCTTCTTGGGATTTTCCTTCTGAAGATTTGGACATTCATTCTTGAAGTGTCCAGGCTCATTGCATTCATAGCACATGACCTTCTTCTTGTCAAATCTTCTTTCATCAGAAGATTCTCCATGTTCAAATTTCCTTGAACTTCTGAAGCCTCTGAACTTCCTTTGCTTGGTCTTCCAGAGTTGATTTAGCCTTCTGGAGATCAAGGACAGTTCATCTTCTCCTTCAGATTCTGATTCTTCAGGATCTTCTTCTCTAGCCTGAAAAGCGTTAGTGCATTTCTTGATATTGGATTTTAATGCAATAGACTTACCTTTCTTTTGAGGCTCATTTGCGTCCAGCTCTATTTCATGACTTCTCAAGGCACTGATAAGCTCTTCCAGAGAAACTTCATTCAGATTCTTTGCAATCTTGAATGCAGTCACCATAGGACCCCATCTTCTGGGTAAGCTTCTGATGATCTTCTTTACGTGATCAGCCTTGGTGTATCCCTTGTCAAGAACTCTCAATCCAGCAGTAAGAGTTTGAAATCTTGAAAACATCTTTTCAATGTCTTCATCATCCTCCATCTTGAAGGCTTCATACTTCTGGATTAAAGCTAGAGCTTTAGTCTCCTTGACTTGAGCATTTCCTTCATGAGTCATTTTCAAGGACTCATATATGTCATAGGCCGTTTCCCTGTTAGATATCTTCTCATACTCAGCATGAGAGATAGCATTCAGCAAAACAGTTCTGCATTTATGATGATTCCTGAAGAGCTTCTTCTGATCATCATTCATTTCTTGCCTTGTCAGCTTTACGCCTCTGGCATTTACTGGATGTTTGTAACCATCCATCAGAAGATCCCATAGATCACCATCTAGACCAAGAAAGTAACTTTCCAGTTTATCTTTCCAGTATTCAAAGTTTTCACCATCAAATACCGGCGGTCTAGTATAACCATTGTTACCGTTGTATTGCTCAGCAGAGCCAGATGTAGTTGCAGGTGGGTCTGTTGGAATTTCACCAGCCATCTTTTACTGAAGCGTTTTTCTCTTCCTGAATCTTTTCTAAACACGGTTAAGTGCTTGCACCTTAGAACCGGCGCTCTGATGCCAATTGAAGGATAGAAAAACACTTAGAAAGGGGGGGTTTGAATAAGTGTAGCTTTAAAAACTTGACAGATAAAAATAAATTGCACAGTTATTTTTATCCTGGTTCGTTGTTAACTAAACTACTCCAGTCCACCCCCGCAGAGATGATTTACCTCAACTGAGGATTTAATCCACTAATCGCACGGATTACAATGGTTCTCCACTTAGTCAGCAACTAAGTCTTCCAGAGTCTTCTGATCACACACTGATCACTCCAGGAACAACTGCTTAGATACCCTCTAAGACTTTTCTAGAGTCTACTGATCCACACGATCACTCTAGTTACAACCTGCTTAGATAACCTCTAAGACTTCCTAGAGTATTCTGATCCACACGATCACTCTAGTTCCTTACAACTTAATGTAATCAATTCTAAGAGTTTACAAATGCTTCTTAAAAGCGATAATCACAACTGTGATATTTCTCTTAACGTTTAAGCTTAATCTCACTAATATATTACAACAGCAATGTAGTGAGCTTTGATGAAGATGAAGATTCTGAGCTTTGATTTGAACAGCGTTTGAGCAAGTTTAATATGAGTTGTTTTGGTGCAGAATCGTTAACCTTGCTTCACTTCAGAACTTCATATTTATAGGCGTTTGGAGAAGATGACCGTTGAGTGCATTTAATGCTTTGCGTGTTCCGTACAGCATCGCATTTAATGTTATACGCTTTTGTCAACTACCTCGAGCCTTGTTCACGCAGTGTCTACTGACGTAGCCTAGAATAGCTTTTAACGTTTCTTTTGTCAGTCAGCGTAGCTTGCCACTTGTACTTTCTTCTGATCTGATGTTTGTGAATACAACGTTTGAATATCATCAGAGTCAAACAGCTTGGTGCATAGCATCTTCTGATCTTCTGACCTTGAAGTGCTTCTGAGCGTGATACCATCAGAACTTCAGTGCTTCTGTTCTCTTGTTCTTCTGATGCTTCCATAGACCCATGTTCTGATTCTGCTTCGACCATCTTCTGATGTCTTGCCAGACCATGTTCTGATGTTGCATGCTGAACCCTTTGAGACAAAGCTTCTGAGCGCTGAATTATGCGTACTCTTTATATATTTCCTGAAAAGGAAATTGCATTGGATTAGAGTACCATATTATCTTAAGCAAAATTCATATTATTGTTATCATCAAAACTAAGATAATTGATCAGAACAAATCTTGTTCTAACAACATTCTACATTCTCTACACACTCGTACCGTGAAGAAACGAGGAACTCTCATGTGCTGTATACCACTACTGGCTAGGTGGTTTACATTTCATCTTCCCCGATCAGTGTTGAGAAATGAACAAAGAATGCATTGGTCTCGCAGGATTATGTTTTTGTCTCATTCAGATATCCGGTGGAACAACTTCTTTCAAAGAGACATTACTATCATTGATCATTGTGGAGAGTACCCTAATGTGCCACTCCTTGGCATCAAAGGAGGCATCACTTACAATCCCTCTTTAGCTCTACGCCAATTCGGATATGCAAGGAGCAACGGTCCTCATGACATGATTATCCATGGCATTGTGTTTGATTACGAGAATGATTCTCATAGACACCGACGAAGGTTCATACATGCATGGGGCAGTGTCTATAGAATAGAAAGCAAAACTCTGGGGCAATGGAATTCTATTCCTATGGAACCCTACCTCAGATGGGTCCGCACTCATGCTCAGAAACTACTTATGCCATATCCTGCTGTTCTACCTGTGACTATTGAACCAGAGGTCGAAGGATATGAACCTCAAGTTATTCTACACCCGGATATGCCAACTGACCTAGAAGAGTTGCAAAAATCTTGGGTTCAACTCAAAGAGGAAAGAGACACCTTCAAATCATACTGTCAAGACTATGAGAGAAGGATATTGGAGCTCACCGGACAGCTTCAAGAAGAACAGCAGATCAACACATTCCTGGGGGCAAAGAGAAAGCGTCCACGGGAGACCTAAAGGATCATCTATTTTATTTCTGTCTTGTAAGCCCAAATGAGGCAAAGAAAAAAGAAGCAAAAAAAAAAAAAAGAAATAAATTGATTAACTAACGTTTGTTTCTTCTTTAACAAATCTAAACTCTAAGATCCTTGAAACATTGCACACACATTTCACTTCACGCATTGCATATACATTTCATACATTGCATTCATATACATTGCATATACATTTCATACATTGCATACACATGGCATCCAGTCATACACATTGCATAACAGGTTCACATGACGGATTTCTCATCTCCTCGCTGTTTATTTCAGTCAGAAGAGATGGAATCCGAGACAAGCATCAAGAACCTCGAAGCACAGAATGCCCAAGTTCAAGTGGCAATTCTGGAACTGGCAAAGGGGCAGCAAGAACTGAAAGCCCTGATAATCAAGAAGAAAAAGAAGCCCAAAGGATCTGTAGGCGTGAGTCACCTGAAAAGGAAGATCAAAATCCCAGTCAAAAAGTTCAAAAAGCCACCGATCCCTGAAACAGTCGGTGATGATGAACAAGAAGACAATCAAAGCAACCAGGGTTCTGCTAAACCCTCTCTCTCTTCAAATGAAGAAAATGATCATTCTGGGGACGAACCGGATGATGAAAAATACCAACAGCTGGAAGACCGTATGAAAGCTATGGAGATACAAAAAATACCTGGCTTAGATTTCAATGATCTGGGGCTCATCTCGGATGTTGTTATCCCTCCAAAATTCAAAGTTCCTGTCTTTGCAAAATATGATGGAGTTTCTTGCCCGAAACTACATCTGAGATCCTATGTGAGGAAGATACAACCTCATACAACAGATAACAAATTGTGGATTCACTTCTTCCAAGAAAGTCTGTCGGGTACACAACTCGAGTGGTACTATCAGCTGGAAAATACCAAGGTTCATACTTGGGAAGAATTAGCTGCTGCTTTTTACAAACAGTACCAATACAATGCTGATCTTGCGCCAACCCGTACTCAACTAAGGGGCATGTCTATGGGACCAAAAGAAAGTTTCAAAGGATATGCACAAAAGTGGAGAGATATGGCTGGAAGGGTTCAACCACCCTTATCTGATCGCGAACTAGTTGACATGTTCATGGGCACTTTAACTGGCCCTTTCTATAGCCATTTGCTGGGAAGCTCATCATCAGGTTTCACTGACCTGATACTGACCGGAGAACGTGTCGAAAGTGGCATTCAAAATGGAAAAATTCAAATAGGTTCCACCTCTGGTACTACAAAAAGGCCCATCAGCGGGAGAAATGAGGTCAATGCAACACAAATTCAGAAAAGTCGCAAAAGTGAGCAGCATCAATCTGTAGGGGCAGTTCTGATCTCCGCATCTGCACCTCAAAAAGATCAACAGCCAAAATATACGCATCGACCAGATGCACCAAGAAGAAATTTCACCAAAATCAACATGCCAATTTCTCAGGCATTGCAGCACTTGCTAAAAGCAGATCTGATCACCTTAAGAGGTCCTCCAAGGAATGTCAACACTTCCTCTCCGAATTATCGCCCTGATGCGACATGTGCCTATCACTCAAACTGTCCAGGACATGACGCAGATCACTGCTGGGCCCTGAAAAATAAAATACAAGATATGATAGATGCTGGTGAAATTGAGTTTGATCCTC
The DNA here is from genome assembly GCF_029867415.1 of Vicia villosa. Lineage (NCBI taxonomy): Eukaryota > Viridiplantae > Streptophyta > Magnoliopsida > Fabales > Fabaceae > Vicia > Vicia villosa. Next base: position 89,637,992 of record NC_081181.1, on the reverse strand, counting down.
CAGAAACTCCAAATGTCATCACTGCACCTATGCCAAAGCATGACAAAACTGTTAACGCTATCCTGGACACTGTTTACATCTATGATGTGAACGAATTATCAACTCCACTCTGCGAAGTCAAAGGAAAGCTAATCCGAGCTGGTTACTTTCCAGGGTGTGACCCCGACTGCTTTTACTGCTCCTGCCTGCCCAATGGTTGTGAAAATCTGAGGATGGGAATTCAAAAATGGATGGATCGCCGTATCATTATGTTTGAGAGGCTCCCTTCTATGGACGTGTTGTGCGAAGTCTTTACAAAAGGGATGAGAATAGAGGATGCCTCAGTGATCTCCAGCTTACCATTCAAAATCTCTGCCAAGGCTCCATTCAAAATTTCTGCTACACTCAAAGTGGCATCAGTAGTCATTGCTAGTCCAACTCCATTTCCATACTCCTCAGACAAAGCTGTCCCATGGGGATACGACACTAATGTTTATGTTCATGGAATTAAGCAGGGTACCTCGACTGAAGAGACCGCAAAGTTAACTACTCCAACTGTGGGTAATATTGTGGGTACCAGCAAGATCACGAGAAGTGGAAGAATCTTTTCACCAGAAATTTCTCCAAATGTTGCTGCTGGTCCAGTCCGAGTCCCAGTTCCTAATCAAAATGTCAACGCTCGAGGCAAAGAGCCACAAGTTGAACAAGTTCAAACCCCGGTGGAGATCACTGCTGAGGATCCATCAAAGCAAGAAATGGAGGAAATATTGAAAATCATCTGCAAAAGTGATTACAATATTGTTGAGCAACTGGGGCACACCGCTTCAAAAATCTCAATGCTATCTCTGCTAAAATATTCAGAAGCTCATGCCAAAGCTCTGATGAAGTTCCTAAAAGCTGCGCACGTGCCTCAAGAGATCTCAGTCGACCAATTTGAGAATTGTGTTGCCAATCTAACCGTGAGCAATGGTCTCGGTTTCTCTGATGTGGATCTAACCCCTGCTGGAAAAAATCACAACAAAGCCTTACATATCTCCATTGAATGTAATGGCACCACTCTATCTCATGTGCTAGTAGATAACGGTTCTTCTCTGAACGTGTTACCGAAAACAGTACTAGAAAAGCTTGACTTCGAAGGAATTGTGTTACAGCCAAGTGATGTTGTGGTAAGAGCCTTTGACGGGTCAACCAGAACGGTATACGGAAAAGTGAATCTCCCAATCAGAGTGGGTTCTCAAATCTTTGATTCTATCTTTTACGTAATGGAAATTCACCCAGCCTACTCCTGTTTACTTGGACGCCCTTGGATACATGGGGCAAACGCTGTAACTTCTACCCTGCATCAGAAGTTAAAATATCCAGTAAAAGGAAAGATTGTCACAGTCTATGGCGAAGAGGAATATGTGGTTAGTCACCTAAGCAATTCCAAATATGTTGAGTTGGAGGACGAATTCATCGAAACTCCATGCCAATCATTTGAGGTGGTCTCCCAGATGTCTCTACCACCAAGCATATTCCTGCTACTCCAACTACAACTATGGCTTCTCTCAAAGATGCCAAAGCCATGATTGAACAGGGTGATTGCACAGTATGGGGACAGCTTCCCGATATACCCTACAAATCTGACAAGCTAGGTCTGGGCTATGATAGTGAAAATCAAAAGAATGATCAAAGTCCTCGTTCTGGAGGATTAATGTCACACTTCGTCAGCCAAGAAGTAAACGCTATTGAAGATGAAGGAGTGTTCTTGAACCATATCATTCAGCCATATCCAGATGAAATTCCACCCATTTCCATGGGAATGTGGGATGCTGTGGGAGAACCAAACGGCGGGTATAATTATCAGTATGCCGAACCTCAGAATTCTTATATTGCTATGGAGGACCTTACCCCGACTGGATGGGGTGATCAAATTGGAAATGACAAATTTTCACAAGTCCCGCCACTGAGCAATATCAAAATCCACCCAAAGAAGTATGGGACACGCTAGGAGAACCCAGCGGCAAATATGACTATATGGTGAAATATTCCGCTCCTCCGAGCTCACAAATTGCCATGGAGGACATTGTCCCAACTGGATGGGATGAACATTACGATGACAATTTCGCTCTTGAAAAAGCCAGGGAAATACCAAATAACGAGGGTTGCTTTCTGTCAGCATACACTCCTCACCAAGATGCACAAGTCTCTATTCAAAACATCATCCCGACTGCATGGGACGGCCTTATCGAGCATCTCGCTCAGCCGACAGAGATATCTCAGCCTGGGCTCTCGTATCCAGCAGAGTATATCCCTTATCCCGAAGGATCACCGGCTCATTTTCCCACTAATGAAATCAATGCTGTGGGAGATGAAAAAGACAACTGCAACTGGAACAGCTGGGTACCCCCTGCTCACAACAGTGGATTGAACAACTGGAAAGCTGAGGATGTGATCTCCTTTGACCAGGAGTAAATGCCATTTCCTGTTTTCTTTGTGTATATTGTGCAAAGATAAAAGTGGTTCCTGAACAATCGAACCATGAGCTTGAAAAGCCGTGTGCCTTAGCACACTGGTCCTTCTATAAGGGCTTATCATATCATGATCATGTGCATTCAATAAAATCATGGGACGCTTGCATATTTAAATTTTGTGATCCTTTTTCCTTCTTTCTTCGCCTTCTAATAGCTATGTTTTTTTCTTCACACACACTCACATAATTAACTTGCAGATTCACATACACTCTGGATCCAGTCAACAACGATTCTGCTATTGCCCGTCATGACTTTGAAAATCCGATCTACCAAACTGAGGACGAAAGTGAGGAAGATTGTGAAGTGCCAAGAGAACTTGCAAGGCTGCTAGAACAAGAAGACAAGGCCATACAGCCTCATGAGGAGCCAATTGAGGTCATCAACTTGGGCAGCAACGAAGAAATGAAAGAAGTCAAAATAGGGGCTGATTTAGAACACAGCGTCAAGCAAAGACTGATTCAAATGCTGCGAGACTACGTCGAGATATTCGCCTGGTCCTATGAGGATATGCCAGGCCTTGACACGGACATTGTAGTTCATCGCCTGCCAATCAAAGAAGGTAGCATTCCAGTCAAACAGAAACTACGAAGAAGTAGGCCTGATATGTCAAAAAAGATCAAAGACGAGGTTGAAAAACAGTTCAATGCCGGATTCCTAAAAGTTGTAAGTTATCCTCCTTGGATAGCTAACATCGTCCCTGTACCTAAAAAAGACGGGAAAGTCAGAATGTGCGTGGACTACAGAGATCTGAACCGGGCAAGTCCCAAAGATGATTTCCCTTTACCACACATCGATGTACTGGTTGACAATACCGCACAATGCAAGGTATTCTCCTTTATGGACGGATTCTCAGGGTACAATCAAATCAAGATGGCACCCGAAGACATGGAAAAAACAACCTTCACAACACCCTGGGGAACCTTTTGTTACAAAGTAATGCCCTTTGGTCTGAAAAACGCAGGAGCAACCTATCAACGTGCAATGGTAGCGCTATTTCATGATATGATTCATCAAGAAATAGAGGTGTATGTCGATGACATGATTGCAAAATCCAACACCGAGGAAGAACATTTGGGTCATTTACACAAGTTGTTTGACAGACTCAAGAAATACAAGTTGCGACTGAACCCAAATAAGTGTACCTTTGGAGTAAGATCCGGCAAACTCTTAGGTTTCATCGTCAGCAGCAAAGGTATTGAGGTTGATCCCGCCAAGGTTAAAGCCATTCAAGAAATGCCTATACCTCGTACCGAGAAACAAGTCAGAGGATTCTTGGGACGTCTGAATTACATCGCCCGATTTATTGCCCACATGACTACTACTTGTGTGCCGATCTTCAAACTGTTGAAGAAAGATCAAGTGGAAAGGTGGAATGACAAATGCCAGTTAGCCTTTGACAAAATCAAAGAATATCTCCAAAAACCTCCAATCTTGTTGCCACCTGTGGAAGGCAGACCTCTGATAATGTACCTAACTGTGTTAGAAGACTCGATGGGGTGTGTACTAGGGCAACATGACGAATCCGGCCGAAAGGAGCACGCAATCTACTATCTTAGCAAAAAGTTTACCGATTGTGAAACAAGATACTCACTACTCGAAAAAACTTGTTGTGCCTTAGCTTGGGCAGCTCGCCGACTAAGACAGTACATGCTAAATCACACCACTTTCCTAATCTCCAAGATGGATCCCATCAAATACGTGTTCGAAAAACCTGCTCTCTCAGGAAGAATAGCGAGATGGCAAATGATCTTGACAGAATATGACATTCAATACACTTCACAAAAAGCAATCAAAGGAAGTGTGGTAGCTGATCATCTGGCTCATCAAGCAGTAGATGATTATCAAGCATTGAACTTTGACTTCCCAGACGAAGACATTATGCTAGTCAATGACTACAAACAACCAGGACCAGAAGAAGGATCCGAGCCAGGATCCCGGTGGACTATGGTTTTTGACGGAGCTTCTAATGCACTTGGCAATGGCATCGGAGCTGTGATCATTTCCCCCGCAGGAAGTTACACACCGTTCACTGCCAGGTTATGCTTCAATTGCACTAACAATATAGCCGAATACGAAGCATGTATTCTGGGTCTTAAAGCTGCAATCGATCTAAGAATCAAATTCCTGGAAGTCTACGGAGACTCGGCCTTGGTAATCTACCAAGTCAAAGGGGAATGGGACACGAAGCACCCGAATCTAATTCCTTACAAAGAATATGTGCTGAGTTTGATTCTTTACTTCGAAGAAATCACTTTCGAACACATCCCACGCGAGGAAAATCAACTAGCTGATGCTTTAGCTACCATGTCATCCATGTTCAAAGTCAGGTGGGACAACGAGGCGCCTATGATCACCATCTACAGGCAAGATGAACCATCCTATTGCAATGAGATCAATACCGAAGGAACCGAGGAAAAACCATGGTTCCATGAAGTAAAAAGATATCTCGAAGCTCAGGAGTACCCTGAAGGGGCATCCATTAATGACAGAAAATTTCTAAGGAGGTTTGCTGCCAAATTCTTCCTAAGCAATGGAACCCTATACAAACGCAACCATGACTCGACTTTACTTCGCTGTGTAAACAAGAAGGAAGCGGAACAAATCATGGAAGAAATACACAATGGTACCTTCGGTACTCATTCCAGTGGACATACAATGGCTAAAAAGATCCTTAGAGCAGGTTATTACTGGTCTACCATGGAAACAGACTGCCATCATCACTCCCGAACATGTCACAAATGCCAGATATACGCTGACAAAGTACATGTACCTCCAGTTCCATTAAGCGTCCTGACGGCTCCTTGGCCTTTTGCAATGTGGGGTATTGATATGATTGGAGAAATCAAACCTACTGCCTCCAACGGACATCGCTTTATCCTGGTCGCTATTGACTACTTCACAAAGTGGGTAGAAGCAGCTTCATTTGCTTCTGTCACCAAAAATGTGGTGGCCCGGTTCATCAAATACAATCTCATTTGTCGGTATGGCATCCCTGAACGGATTATCACGGACAATGGCACAAATCTAAACAACAGAATGATTACTGAACTTTGCACACAGTTCAAGATCAAACATCATAATTCTTCTCCATATCGACCAAAGATGAACGGCGCGGTGGAAGCTGCCAACAAGAACATCAAGAAAATCATACAAAAAATGACAGTAACCTACAAAGACTGGCATGAGATGTTGCCTTTTGCTCTTCATGGTTATCGCACATCTGCGCGTACTTCAACAGGGGCAACTCCATTTTCCTTAGTCTATGGTATGGAGGCAGTTCTTCCAATTGAAATTCAGATTCCTTCCCTAAGGATTATGAAAGAAGCCAATCTAGACGAAGACGATTGGATTCAAACACGGTTGGACCAGATAAACTTGATTGATGAGAAAAGGCTCGCAGCTATTTGTCATGGTCAGCTATACCAAAAGCGTATGATCAAAGCCTTCAACAAAAAAGTCAAAAGTCAAGCATACCAAACTGGTGGCTTGGTTGTCAAACGCATCATCTTACCACAAGGTGATCCCAGAGGCAAATGGACTCCCACCTACGAGGGACCATTCATAATCAAGAAAATATTCTCCGGCGGCGCCATGTTGCTTACCACCATGGATGGCGAGGATTTCCCACACCCTGTGAATGCTGACATAGTCAAAAAATACTTCTCTTAAAGAAAAAAAAAACAGCTCGCTAAGTTGAAAACCTGAAAGGGCAACTTAGGCAAAAATGAGCGTCTCGGTGGATTGAAAACCCGAAAGGGCGGTCCAGGCAAAAATTAGAGACTAAACAAATATTATCCCGGTAGGCTGAAAACCTGAAAGGGCGGCCTAGGCAAAAGTTAGGGAATGAAGCATACAACTGTGTTCCGTTCAGCTGCCTACTCACCATCAAGATTCAACACCTCAAAGACACCGATCAGTCTAATCACTTTCTTCCAACAAGTGAGGGATGAGATGCTCGAAGACAGATTGGCAATAGCAGAGTTGAAACTTGACTGGATCATTTTCACATAGCTATTTATCTTCATAAATATTTTTCAAAACTTTCTGACAGTTTCCTACTTCTAGGATTGTTGTCTCCCTGTGCTAACCCGCCTATCATGGCTCTTTTCAATACAGCTCTTTCAAAAATCACTATTTTCATTTTTTCTGTTTAAATACGTAAGCGTCCCAATGATAATTTTGAATGAACATATGCATTTGAATATGATTGATGTTTACCAGGAAAAACAGGAATGGCATTCAGGAAATGTCCCGATCATCTGGACATCATTCCATCAGAAGGAAATCACCAAGAGAAACGCATTTCTCAGCAAATTCCTCAAAAAGATTTTCTCTTCAAAAGAAGTCTTATTCCCCAGCAGGTTTGTTCCAGATTACTATCTTCAGAAGGTGTGATCCCCGCACCCGGACTTGGTCAGATAGTGCATCGGAGGATTATGCATCTTCCTCATTCCCATTTGAAAGGGCATCAGAACTTCCAGTTACCTTTGGTTCCCCAAGCAGTAGTCAAAGATCCTTCAACGGGATACCCGGGTTCTCAAAGAATTTCCCCAGACGAGGGTACTCAAGCAAGACAAAAGATCATCAACGATCACAATACATTCATGTCCAGCTGACTAGTGGGAATTTATTTTTCCAATTAGAAGCTTGACATCACATCACATTCATACATTCACATATTCATATTCATACATCATACATCATGCATCATACATCATACATCATGCACAACATAACATGCATATTTCTCCGGGAATATCTCACATTTACATGCATCATAAACATTGCATATCACTAACTTGATTTTTCAGGTAGGCAGATATCTTCAACAAAGATGTTCTCAATCACATGCAGTGTTCACCTGAATTCCATGAACGGTTCTCTCAGATATAATCAAGCCAAAGATTCATTCTGATCACTCACCAACTCAAAAACAGACATCACAGATCTAAAGCGATACCTCAGGCGGTTCCAAAACGATCTAATATTGCAGATCTAAAGCGATACCTCAGACGGTTCCAGAACGATCTAACATTGCAGATCTAAAGCGATACCTCAGACGGTTCCAAAACGATCTAACATTGCAGATCTAAAGCGATACCTCAGGCGGTTCCAAAACGATCTAACATTGCAGATCTAAAGCGATACCTCAGACGGTTCCACAATGATCAACTTCCAAAATCTAAATCGGAAAAACTTTGGACAAGTTCCGTAACGATTATCTTCCAAGACTTAAAGCGGTAACCTTGGACGGTTCCGAAACAGTCAACACAAAGACTTTCAAATCCTTCATCAAGATATAATCAATGGATTCATTCTGATGAACAAACCCTCAACCCATTTACCAGGTGGCATCTGAAAGCCCATCTCAGGTAATGTTTCAATCTGCCAACAACATTTCGCAGACGACATTCAAATGCAACTTCCAACATCTCTTCTGATCAAGGTAAGTGCAAATTTTCAGGGCATCTAAATATTCAATCATCTTCTACCTTCAGATTTCAGACAATCTCTTCAGGTTTAAGAAGATTGAATAGGGGCAACTGTTATACCCCAAAATTTGCCCACATATTTTTCAAGAAAACTCCAATCTGAAAATTAAGGGTCTCATATAATCATGGATTTTTATTTCAACAAATATCCTGACATATGAAATACTTAGTTTTTAGAATTTTTCTTATACAGTAATTTGGCTTGCAGTTGAATTTATTCTTACGCAAACACCAAATACTGTTTATTACTTCACACATGCTATTTATTTATTTACAGATAAATGGTACTAACACAATTGGTACAGAGTTAAATCTTTTTGCAGGCGCAGAATCAGGAAACTCAGACTGTACTGGTAACAAGTAGATTATTATTATCTTTTGTTTCCCACTAATTTTTGTACTATATTCCATTATTTGCAAAAATCTTTTCAAATCTCTTTTTCAAAAATCAAATCTCTCTTTTTTCCAACACTATCATACACTTTCTTTCAAATCTAACTGCTACCTGAACAGTCAGTCGACAGCCAAACTGCTGGCAGTACAATTCTCAGTGTTTTGTACCATCAATCAAATCAATCTTTCACAATTCAAAATTCCAAGATCTTTTGTGCTAGAAGTCTTCTGAATATCACGCGATTAGCAGAGACTCAACACTGCACAAAAATCAGGTACGCTTAATTGTCTCCTACACAAACAGTCTCTAATCAGGGTTTTTCTTGTTTTTACAGGAGCAACAAGTTTTTGAGAGCTCAAATGGATTTCATACACATCCATATATCTCAAAGTACCATCATACAAATTTTCAAACTTCAATTCACTCAGACGCACCGTCAGCAGCTCAAACAGTCAACAGACGACCCGTTTGACCAAAAAAGTCAACAGACAGTCAAAAATGAATTTTTTTGTCAAAGTCCATATTTTGTCAAAGGATTCATCATTTGATCATTGGATGATCATAATTCATCAAGGAAAGATCAAAAATCAACAAAACCCTAAGATTCAAAATTAGGGTTTTTGCCTGAAAAGTCAACTCAACTTTGACTGATCATAACTCTCTCATCCTTCATCCAAAAAATTCAAACCAAAGCTTGTTTTGAAGGAAATTCAATTATCTTTCAAATGCCATTGATCCCATGGTCATTGGATTCACCATTTGAAAAATATGATCAAAGACATTACAGGTCATTTTCAAAGTCAACAAAAAGACACTTTTTTCAAAAGGACACACAAGGAGCTTCAAAAATCATTTTGACATGAGACCAAAGGCATTGGTTAGAGGACTCTTTGAGGTTTCCAAAAAGTGCAAGATCTCCTTCATATGACAAAAATTGAAGGATTTACACCTTGTTGAAGTTGGCTAAATTTTGGGAAAATACATGAAATCAACATTGTTCAAAATGGCATTTTTTCCAAATGGGGCCAAGTTTTCAGCATTCAAGCATCATTTCCATGTTACTATGGGCCTCCCACGACCAAGACTAATCCCATACCTTTTTTTATCCATTTTTGCATGATTTTATCTAACTTTAAGATTAAAATTAAAAGGAAAATGCATGGATAAATGGTAGCTTACAAATCAAGCATGACTCACCCCAAAGAATCTTCATCTTTCTGCAGAGAAGTAAAGGGCAAGGCAGGTGCATTGAAGGCAAGGTGACTTGGTCAAGAATTCAAGCTTTTTTAATATTAAAGAATGCAAGATTTCAACAAAGGCAACTAGCTACATATTAGCTTCAATTCTAAGCACACATGGCTTATAAATAAGCTATCTTAGTTCAGCAACAAAAGAGAGACAAGTTCAGAAGCAAAGCTAAGCATAACACCTTTGTAATCACTTGAAAAAATTCAAAGAAAACTCAAATTCGAATTTGTAATTTCTGCTCATTTCAATACAAACTAAGCATTCATACACCTTCCTTGAACATCACTGAAACTATCTCAATCAATTACAAGCCTTGAAGCTCACTGAATCGAGCTACACAGGTCAAAAATTGTTCAAACTAAAATCAATTCGTATCTGGCTATTCACACATGTTTAACAAGATGTAGACATACTATTGAGTTTGGTTTGAGGTGTAGATCATTTCTGGAGCTTTAATTAAGTTTTAGATGCGTATACACGAAACCACCATTTTAGGGTTCTTCATCCCAAAATTAGGGTTTTCTAAATTAGGCAAAATTACAGGTTCTGAATAGTACCATTGAGTTCGCATGAACAATACGAACTCAACCATACTATCGCGCCAAATTTATACTCACGTTTGCTTGTATTCGCTATTATTACCAGGTGTAAAAGATTGGGTTTTTTACACCACCTGCAAATGAACGGTGTAAAAACCCATCTGAAGGTTGAAGATGATGCGTGGCGCCCTCTGATTCGCTGGGAGGCGCGCGCGTGTTTTTTTTAAACTGACTTGGAATTCAGTGTTTTGCAGGTGTTCCACGTGCTATGGTCCCTCACCATCTGGGCCTTCTGATCCATCCATCAACTCATCCAACGCCTCAGAACACGCACGCATATCATACTCCCTCATTTAATTTCCATACAGGATCAGTATCCTTTTATTTTCTATTTTATTTTCTATTTTATTTTAATTTCTTTGTTAAATTAATTAAAAATAGTTTTAAAAATCCAAAAAATAAACAAAAAATATTTTTATACTTCTAAAATAATATACTATTTTATGAAATAAAAATATTTTATTTTTCTTCAAAATTTCAATATTTTACATAATTAATTAGTATATATTTATATATTTGCTTTTTAATTATTCTAACCAATCAAAAAATCCTAAAAAAATTGTTCCTTGTGCTAAATATTGTTCATATACTATAAACTAATTTTGTACATATTTTGAATAATTTTCTTTTTAAGTTTTAATTATTTGTATAATTATTTGTATAATTATGTATTAATTAGCTTAATCAATTTCCAATCAATTTCAAAAATTCCAAAAAAATTAGTTTTGTTTTAAAATTAATTAACAAATATTTTGTACATTTTTTAAACTTAATTTCTAGATTTAAATCAATTTTCATCTTTTTCTTCATTTTAATTTAATTAATCATGCATTAATTATAATTAAAATAAATCATAAAAAATCCAAAAACATGCCTTTTATTTTTTGCAATTTAAATTCCTAGATAAATGTATAGGATGTCAAATTCATGTAAATAGGCTAGTTTACGTTTCCTGCACAATCGATGTAATAGCGTAGATTTACTTTCCGCACTTTACATTTCCGCATTTTAATTTCCAGCACATATAAACTGCGTGTATGTCAAAGATAAAATTGAACCGTTAGATCACTAACTTCAAAGATAAATATCTGAATCCAATCACAATCACACTTGCACCTCTTCAGGTAATCCCTTCTCATTCCTTTCAAAATCAAAGTCAAAATTCCACTGTTTTGAGTACAAAATCGAACCTTGCTTTTATATCCGGTAAAAGGATAGATTTTTAAAGGAAATAGGATAAAGACCTTACAACTCAGGGTAGACCTCCTAGTTTGCTTGCTCAAATCAAAACAAACAAAATTCTCATACACTGTTGATTTTTCAAAACTTTCAAAAAAGACAATACTTTGTATACATCCAAACACGGGTTATTACAAAGTTAACGTTCTTTTCAAAACATCTTTCGAAAGATAAACAAGCATTTTGTATACATCCACACACGGATCATTACAAAATTCAAATTACAAAGGTATTTGAAACCACATATGAGCAATTTCAGAGCAATTGAAAAGTGATCGAAAAACAAGTGAGCTAAGCAAACTTAAGAGCCCATGGATAACCATGGATACAAAGGGTGCTAACACCTTCCCTTTGTATAACCTACCCCCTTACCCAGAATTTCTTAAAGGTCTTTTTTCTGTTTCTTTTATAAACCTTTCCTTAATTGGATAAAATAAAAGGTCGGTGGCGACTCTGTGAATTTTCAAAAATGCGAAAGCATTAAGCGATAAAAAAGAGTCAGTTCACGTATCTCTACAGAACAGAGGTATGGCCCGGGATTAAAAAATCGGAGGTCCACAGACACCAGAGGTTGCCCGTGCAAGGTTGTGAGTCATTGGCGATTGCCCGTGCAAGGTTGTGAGTCATCGGCGATTGCCCGTGCAATTGTGATTAGTTTGGTTATAGTGGATTAAGACCTTGAGTTTAAGGCAAAATCACCTCGGAAGGGTGGACTGGACTAAATTGAGAATTTCTCAAGTGAACCAGGATATATCGTGTGTTATTTGCTTCTGTTTATATAATTTAGATCATCACTTAGTGATAAGCTATAACAAGACTTCATTTTTAAGAAAGCTTAACCCTTCTGAAAAATATTAAGCTTATAATAAATCAGAATGGAAAGCTTTTGATAAACATGAGCTCCCTATGCTTCCACATAAGAAATTAAAGAAAGGGAAAATTATTAAAAACCAAATTCAAACCCCCCTTTCTTGTGTTTTTCGCCACCTTCACTTATAAATGATTCAACGTACAATACAAATAAGTATTGGCTTCCTATTCTAAAAATTGTTGGTGTCACTTTTATGAAGAAGATATTTTCGGTTGGATATGCATTTCTCGAATGTGAGAAAGAAGACAATGTTACATGGGCGTTGGACATATGTAAGAGTTTGTTGAAGGATCCACAAAATATGCCTAGTGTCATTGTAATCGACCGAGATAACGCCCTTATGAATGCGGTTGGTAGTGTGTTTCTTACATCCTATGCATTACTCTGTTGGTATCATGTAACAAAAATGTGAGATCCAAACTCAAACATGCAGTTGGCACAAACGAAATCAAGGATGAAGAAGGAAACATGGTCAAATCTAGTGTCGTGTTGGAGAAGATAATGGATGCATGGACGAATATTATAAATTCTTCTACAGAAGAGTTGTATGTTGAGAATTCTATACATTTCAGGAGCTTATGTTTCAAGTATCCAAAATTTCATAAATACGTGGAATCCACTATTCTTGAGCAGGTAAAAGAGAAAGTAGTGTGTGCTTGGACGAACCGGGTTAGACATTTGGGAAACACGACAACTAATAGAGTCGAATAAGCACATGCAATGTTGAAGAAATGGTTGGGTGATAGCAAGGGAGTTTTGTGAAGAGATTAGGACACAGGGAACCAAATGCTTCAAAACCAACATAATGAAATTCAAACCTCTTTTGGTCAGAGCATAACTGTGGAAGAACACCGTTTCAAAGATAACATGCTATACTATCAATTGGTTCTTAACATATCCTAAGCGGGATTGAATTTTATCTTTTATGAAGTGAAGCATGTGGAGACAATGGGGCCGAATAGTTCGAAGTGTGGTTGTACAATTAGAAAAACTTACGGGCTTTCATGCGCTTGTATCTTGTCTAAAAAATGAAGCTTAATATCCCCATACATATGGACGAGGTCTACACTCGTTGGAAAAGACTCTGATTTGATGACTACGGTCCTTCTAAAGACGGTACATCAAGTATAACCATCGCAACCGAGTTGGAAGTGATCATGGATAGATTTTCTAAAGTGGATGACACTATGAGATTGCACATTAAAGAACAACTCCGGAAAATCTCCTTTCCAAAAACCACTGATTAGAAACCTCATTCGCAACCGATAAAAACCAAGGGTGCCCCAAAAAAGGTGAAAACTACACAAGTTGACAGTTCAACAAAGCGGACTCCGTCTTACCATGAAGTTGTTCATTCATATTTCACGGATTATCCAACCCCAAAATCCAAAAAAGAAAAATGTTTTTAAGGGAGCTCGCATTTCCAAACCACCTCGTACACCTTCGAGTAAGAAAGAACCAATTCCACCACAAATTATTCGCATTGATGAGATGTCGGTTTTCATGCACAAACACATTGAAAGAATCGTAGATGTGGGGGTGATGGTAATTGTGGGTTTCAGATCGTGTGTGATTTACTTGGTAAAGGAGAAGAAAGTCACACTCTTATGCGACAAACACTTATTTCGGAGTTGACAGTGCATAGGGAAGCTTACACACAACTATACGGGAATAAGGAAGGATTCAATAAAATTCACAATGCTCTTGTTCCATGTGTTACCGGTTCCGCACCACCTGAAAAGTGGACGTGCTTCCCTGAAATGGGCCATCTGATAGCAAGTGCATATGACACAACGTGTATCGATCTGAATAGATATGATTTTTCGAAGACATTTTTCCCACTTCAGAGTCGCCCACCTCAAGACCCATCCGACCGCATCATTTGTATTGGGTATATTAGATCGCTCCATTTTGTTCGGGTTTATTTGAAATCGGAGTGTCCTATTCCGTATACGTTAGTGGAGTGGACGACACATTCCACAAATGAGGCGGAAAGTTGGCCGGATCACTTTTTGGAAAGAATGGAACAATTCACGAAGTTGACGGAGATTGAAAAAGAATCAAATAGGGAGAAGTCGAAGAAAGAACCAGTTTTAGATTTAAGAGGTGATAATTCTTTCGGTATATTTTAGAATGTAGTCGAACCATTTTTTGTATTTATTGTCGTGCATAATGTAAATTTTATACGATTCAATACATATATAATATATCTATTCAACATTTTACCGCTGCTTGCTTTTATCGATTTAATTAATTTTAAATTTCAATGGTATTGATTATGCCAAATTAATTTATCCTTCTGGTTCTGCATAATTTGGAAATGCGTTTTCAAATTGTTAAAAAAAGCAATATGAAAATGTTTCGGAGATGCATATCCGAAAACGCGTCGAAATGTGATGCGTTCAAAGATGCATCTCCGAAAACACCTCTAAAAAATGAAATATGGTGTGTTTGGAGATATATTTTCGAATTCTAGAAATAAAATGGAATTTCGCCAGAGGTGCCTGAGAAGGTATAGAAGTAGAATGAGAAATTTCCAAAAAAAAATGAAAGGAAGGCCCAATAAATAAAGTTTTGGGTTGAGGCCCACTACACGGCTTCCTTTGAATTTTAGGTTTATATCCGTTGGTGCACTCCACTCACCATGTCAATATAAATAGGCGCCGCATGCTTGATCATCACCCACCTCACTATCACGTCTCTCCATACATCTCTTCAGTCTATTTTTTGATTCTCGCTGCCTTTATTTATTAACGTTGTTTTTCTTTTGATATGGAGTATTTACTCATGTGAATCATATATAGGTACCACTTTCTGCCATAGATCTTTTCAATATTTTTTTCGATTCCCATTCCTTTTATCTATCACATCATATGATGAGAAAAACAAAATAACTGCAACAATATGATTGGATTTATTTCCATGATTCTTATCATTTATTTCTCTGATGATATAACCATTAAATTTTCCATCTGCTTTTATTTCCTTCATTCATCAATTAAGATTAGGGTTTTGAATTGAAATACAAGAGATATGATGAGGTTAACATTGGTCCGTGTTTCTGAATTACTGTGACCGATAAATCTTACCAACTTCTGATCTCTATTGCGTTCAATTTTCATTTTGTATTATTTTGATTTTGATTTTGATTTTATATTATTTTGTACAGTTATTAATATTATAATTTATAATTTTTGCAAAACTTTTATTAATGATTGATGTCATTATTTCTTAATTCCTTTTAGAACTAGGTGAAGTTTAACTTTTGCTTGCGTTAAATAGATGATTGAGTATAAAAAAAATTTGAAGATAACTATTGTAAAGGAAAAAGATAATTAAAAAGTGAAATTAAAATCAAACAAATATAATAAGAGGAAGATATAATTAGTTTAAAATAGAACTTTTAACATTTTAATAAGAGTTTAATTGATATACACTGTCAGTGTGTAAATTTTTTTACACCATCATTAGATCCTGATCATCCAATTGTATTACTTTAAAAGAAGTTAAAATAAGAGTCAAATCTTTTATACTTATCAATGGTTGTGATTGATTGACAGTGTAAAAAAATTTTACACTGTTGGTGCATGTCAATTAAATTCTTTTAATAAAGAGTTTAATTGTTATGTACTGTCAGTGTAAAACTTTTTACACTATCAATGCATCCCAACCACTCAATTGTATTACTTTTAAAAAATTAAAATAAAAGTCAAACACTTTTAATAAATTAACGATTAGTTGTAAAAATTCTTTACACCATCAGTGTATTTCAATTAAATTCTTTAATAAATTAAAATTATATTTAAATAAAAAATAAGGGTAAATAAGAATGAAAATGAAGTTGATTTTTTTTTATATAGAAAAAAAAAAGTGAAAAAGTGGAAGCATTGTTGTGAAATATGAGATTGTGTCATGAAAAAGCAAATTTTTAGCCATCAAAGAGAAACAAAGAAGATGATTGAAAGAATTGAGGTTAAAAATCATTTTATGAGGAATTTTGATCCCTCTGGAGGAATGTTACAATATGATTTAACCTCAATTTTTTTAAATCATAATTTTTCTTTTTGAAAATAATAAAAAAGTTTTCTCTTTTGTGTGGTTAAATGTTAGTTAATGGCATAAATCGATCTTATATTTTACAACATGTTTACACTTTTTTCACATCATTTTCACTTTTATTTACCCTTATTTATTTAAGGGTTTAATGAGTATGCACTGACAGTGTAAAATAGTTTTATTCATTCTGTCATAATCAACATTGGTTGATAATATAAAAATATTTTATATTGTCAGTGCATATTCATTTTTTCCTTTATTTAAATATAAACAATTTATTAAAATGTTAGAATTTTTATTTTGAATAAATTTTATCTTTTATTTTTATTGTATTCTTATATTTTTCATTTTTTATTCATCAAATATGTTTAAATTTATTATATTATATTTTTTTAATTTTGATGTCATTTTTTAACTATCTCAGTTTTCATTATAATAATTTTTTTACACTTTATCGTACTTGATTATCTTTTAAAATTGTATATTATCATTGTTATGTTTTTATAAAATATTTTATGATATTTCTCTAATTGAATATTTTGTTAATAAGTACTATATGTGTTTGAATTATAAATGATAAATATGAGTATGAATCATCAATGATAATTGATAAATATTATTATATTTTGTTAATGAATTCGTATTTGAGTTATGCATAATAAATATTGTTAAAGTTAAAAAAAAAAAATAGTTTTAAAATATTCTTCCTCTTCTTGTGAAACAAACATGTTTGTCATTAAAATTCTTTATTATTTTATATCTTGAATCAAATATATATGTAATTAAATTTCTCCCTTTCACTTAACATCTTTTAAAACAAAACTCTTAATTGAAATAAAACAAACTCTTTCCCTCCTCTTGATTAAATTAAATCAACGAAATTCTTAATGATTTGAAATAAAACAAACTCTTTTAAAAAACTCACATTCTTTAAAAAATTGCTTACCCACTCGGAAAAGACTTCGGCATCATCATGTTCCTTGTGTGGAAGAGTGTCCGATTTGTGAATTGTCCATAGAAGATGATTGGCATATTCTTTGGGTGTGCGGAGTCGATCACTAGTTGGAGGGCGGCAGGTTTGGGTTCTGTTATAGAATCTAGAACTCAAGAGGTGTCGGATGTTCGGTCGGTTATCTTTGATATTTGTTCCAGTGAGGATAGGAGGGTTGCAGGTCGCGTAGCGGTTATGGTAGAGGCTCTGTGGAAAAATAGGAACGATATGGTTTGGAACAATGAGAAGGAGGAAGCTTCCCGTCTAGGTTGGCTTGCTTTTCATCGTTGGCAGGAATGGTTTAATATCCAGCAGGTACCGAGTAACAATAATAATCTTCATCATGCTTTAACTTGGTCTCCTCCTGAGGAGGGTTGGGTTAAATGTAACGTCGACGCCGGATTTAACTCACTGTTGGGAACGACTAATAGAGGTTGGTGTGTTCGAGGTACTGGTGGTAACTTTATCCATGCAGGTGTGGCTTGGGATTCTAGAAAGCTCTCTATTCTCGAAGCTGAGGCTATGGCTCTTAAAGAGGCTATCCAAGATTCTATTGCTCTTCATCTCGATCGCATTATTTTTGAAAGTGATTCTCTTAATGTGGTTACGGCTTTGCATTCCAATGCTTCAGGTAGATCCGAGTTTCATCATGTTATCAGTTCTATTAGATTGCTTTTATCTTCTTTTCAAAACTTTGAGGTTAAGTTTGTTAAACGCCAAGCGAATATGGTTGCCCACTCTCTTGTAAAGGCGGTCAATTCTTGGGCTAGGCGTAGTTCTATGCATAATGTTCCTCCTTGTATTGCGTTACTTATCAATAATGAAATGAGCTAGTTTTGTTTTTGTAAAAAAAAAAAAAAAAAAAAAACTCACATTCTCTTTCTCTTAATATGCAGATTTCAACAAATAAAATTAATGTCGTACAACTTTATTGCATAAATTTAATTCAATTGAGGAAAGTTAGTGATTACTAGATATGAGAAATATTTTTGGTTAGATCCACACGTTTTAATGACAATACACTTTTAGGTTAGATCCACTTCATGTCTCATAGACCTAAAACCAATTAATCAAAATTTTATAAATACAAAATTAAACAAAGAAACAAATCAATTATAACAATTTGTCGATATCTCCAAAACTACTACTTCCCTCAAATTTGCATACATTAAAAACATTCATATTTTCGTTCAATATTGCGCTTCATATTAAAGAAAAACAAAAGAGAATGTGTTTGTAATTAAAAAATAATGCTACTCTTTATGTTGGATATAAGTTGACATGGATATTTTAATCCGTTAATATAATGATATTCAAACACAAATTCATTAAATTAATCAAATATAAATTCTCAACTAAAATATTATAAAATATTTTGTAAAAATATAATTATATAAGTATAATAATATACAATTTTAAAAGATAAATGCATATAATAAAATTAAAAAAAATATTAAAATATGAAATCAAAATTCAAAAATAAAATAAAACAAATTTAAACATATTTATTGAATAATAAGATGAAGATATAAGAATATAAGAAATATAAAAGAACTAAGATAAAATTTATCCTAAATAAATATTTAATAATTTAATTTAAATTAAATTTGCAGTTAAATAAATTAATAACATTAATCAGTAGAAATGGCGTTAATTTGAAAGAAAAAAAAAGAAAAAAATTGAAGCATGAATCTCATATGTTACAATTATTATTAATACTTTCATTTTTTTACTCTTTTTCCAAATTAACATTATTTTCACTTTTATTAATCCTTATTTATTTAAATATAAATTTAATTTATTCAAATGTTAAAATTTATATTTTAAATAAAATTTATCTTCCTCTTATATTTATTATATTTTTATATTTTCATGTTATATTTCATTAAATGTGTTTAAGTTTATTTTATTTTATTTTTTAAATTTTGATGTCACTTTTTAATTTTCTTGAAGTTTTTTTGTAATAATTTTCTATAGACTTTGTTGCATTTGATTATCTTTTAAAATTGTATAATATTATCGTTAACGTTTTTACTAATAATTTAAGAAATTTTCTGACTGAATATTTATATTCCGTTAATGAAGTTGTTTGAATTATGAATTTTGAATGATAAAATATCATATTCTTATGTTAAAATTACAAGTATAAAAAAGTAAATTAATTTTAAAATTCTTCTTCTCTACTGTGGATTAAATATGTTTGTAATTAAAATCTCCTTTTTATATTTTAAATCAAATATGTTTGTAATTAAAATCATTCACCTCTCCTCTCGCTGATAAAAATCATTCTATTTCCCTCCTCTCAACTGAACAAAGACCCCCTAATATTTTGCCTTATTATCTCTAAAATATATAAAAATTAGTTAATTGTACTTTTCTTTTCCGTCCTATTTAAGAATATAAAATCATGCACTTAATAAAAATTATATAAAATCATGCACTTAATTGTTAGTTGATTTAGTGGTAATTAGCGATGGACTTGGTAGGGATGATCACGATTCAATTCCCCGTAATTGTAATAGGAAGGAGATTGAAACCACTTGATATCAAAACTAACCCTCGAATCAGATTAAACGATCTAGTGGGATGGATACTGGTGGTAAAAACAAAAACAAAAATTAAAATGATCATGAATATGATGTCAATCAATATTATAAAGTGAAATAAAATAAACTCTTTTGAAAATATCACATTCTTGTTTTCTTAACATGTAGATTTCAAGAATATAATTATTGTCATACAACTCTATTGCATAGATTTAATTCAGTTGAACAAGTTAGTGATTATTATATATAAGAAATATTTTAGGTTAGATCCTCACTTTTTAATGACAATACACTTTTAGGTTAGATCCACTTCATGTCTCACAAACTTAGAACTAATGAGTGCATATCTTGTCTAATGGTTTATTTTAAGTGATGTCAAAACTAGGTCTTTAGAAATAAAATGTATTGGACGGTATTCTCTTAGTCTAAGGTGCATTCTCGCATGAAAATGTTTCAATAGTCATCCCAAACTTATTCATATGCATGTGAAATCATTTCACAAGTCAAAAACATATTTTTGGGTGAACATGCATGTCATAGGTCGATGCATAGCTCTTGGAGGTTGATCTCTACTGAACAAGAAATTAAAATCTTTTGAAAATGCTACTGGTGCCTGGAGGTCAACATATAGCAAGCTAGAGGTCAATGCATAAAAAATATTTTCTTCTAGAGGTCGACGCAAAACATGCCAGAGGTTGACGTATGTTGTGCATTTTACCTCCAGACCTCACTGACTTGTAAAGGTCAATGCATAGGATCCTAGAGGTTGACGCATGTTGTGCTATTTTACCTCCAAACGTTGTTGCCTCGTAGAGGTCGATGCATAGGATCCTGGTGTAACGCCAGTTTATTTCTATTCAATTATTTACTTATTTGGTCGTGAATTATTTGGTGAAATTGTGATTTATTTCTGGATTTGTATTGTGTTAGTTACCAAATTGTGTTAATATTTACGGTAATTTTTGGTAACTTTCAAGTCTTTATATGCAAAGTATTAGTTATTTCATTTTGATTTAGTATAGATATTAGTATATTTATTTTATCGTCGAATAGTTCTTATCTATGAAATTTTTGTTGAAATTTGTAGTTTTGCTGGATAGATGGAAGCTTGAACCATGGAAAATGATTAAAAGACATTTCAAGACCAAAAGCTAGGAATTCTGGAAAAAGGTATCGCGCTAAGCACGGTAGTAGCGTGCTAAGCGCGATTTTGAGAAAAAGATGGAAGTTCTGGCAGAAACTCCCGCGCTAAGCCTGGTCTAGAGCCCGCTTAGCGCGGTTGGGCGGTTTAACTTTTTTGGTATAGCGCGCTTAGCCGGCTTCATGGCGCTAAGCGCGGTCTGCGTTTTTCTGTTTTTCTATTTTTCTATTTAAGGAACAGAACAGAAATTGGGTTGAATTAGACCATTTTGAGAGCCAAGAAACCCTAATACAACTGTAGCAACATAGAATCGAAGAATCGGAGCATTGATCGTCGAGAAATCACCGTTGATGCTTGCTATTCTTCCTTCCTTCCTTCTTGTGCAAGCTACCATGTCTATGGATAGCTAAACACTTTTGGTGTCAAGGCTTTGATGTAATCCTCCTTACTTTTTGTATGTTTTTCTTATGAATATTGTGTATGAACAAGTTATTAATCGATATAGATGATCTAGTTTGTTTATTCTTGAATTTCTATGGTTTAAATGTTTGTGAAATACAATATTTCAATCTTGATCTAACTCTATCATCTATCAAACATTAAGTCTAGACATAGAATTAATGGTTGATAATCACTTTGTATTGGTTTTTAAATGTTATTTGTATTGTTCAATCGGTTGAGAAATCGTTGGTTGAACAATAAGGTAAATCTTGCTATAACGTTGCGGAAACGAACGGTATAGACGAACGATACGTGAAGTATTGGTTAATAACGAATTCATACGCATGTTTGTAGGAAGACATACAATTTTAGGTCGATTTAATCAAGTCTTGATACTTTTCTTTAAACTTAGAACTTTCCTATTTTTAATCTTTGCTACTAAACTTGTGAATGATCTTTTACCAAACCAAACCCAAAGTAACTTTAACTCGAAACAATATAAACTATAGAATGGCGGTGATATCGCACCAATCCCTGTGGAAACGATAAACTAAAAGTACTCCAGTATACTTTCAACATATTGTTTGAGGGATGTGTGTCTAAAAGTGTAGAAACGTGAGGGTGTGGCTAGACATTAGTGTTTATGCTATTTTATTAGGAGTTAAATATAATATTAATAAAATAAATGATTAAATAATTAATTGGGCCTATGTTGTGTTAGCATAAGAAATAGTGCAGGTGTTGTTTGTTAAGCCCATTAGTGAGGTAGAAGTTGGTAAGGGGTTAACTAAAAATAAGAGAGTAAAGAGAATTGGGAAGAGGAAAGTTAGACAGAACGTGAAAAAGAGAAGTTATCATAGAAGAGGAGAAGAGGCACAAAGAGGCTAGAGCAAGAAATCCACTGTAAGAGTAAGGAATCACCAATCCAAGGTAAGAGTGAGGTTCTAACTCTATAAGGATGGTTATGGTGATTAATAGATAGGAATGAAGTTTTGATTTCTATGTTGATGTTCTTAGGTTTTGAATAGAAAATCCATAAAATTGATAAATTGATGCATGTTTGATGATAATTCCTTGTTGCTATGTGATGTACATGTGTTGTATGGTTTCTATCTCATGAAATCTGGTCTTGCTGGTTTTCACGAAATTCCATGTTTTGACCGGAAATTCAATGACGGAAGTGACATCGTAGAATTGCATTTTCATGATCCCAATTGATGTTATATGAATAGAGGAATGTTAATATATGATTATTTCCTAAAACCCAATTGATGTTGTATGGTGTGACACACAAGATGGCTGGAAGAAACAATATTGCGATTGTTGTTTCCTTGGAAGCTATGGCTCAGGCTATGCAGAATCAGTCTAATGCTGGTGCGAATGGTGAATCCCACAGTTTGGCAACTTTCCAGAGGGAGAATCCTCCTACCTTCAAGGGCAAGTATGATCCCGAAGGGGTACTAGCCTGGCTCAAGGAAATGGAAAGGATTTTCCAAGTGATGGTCTGCTCTGTAGCGTAGAAGGTACGATATGGAACCCATATGCTGGCTGGAGAAGCTGATGACTGATGGCTAGAGACTCGTCGGAGGTTGGAGACTACTGATGAAGTTATCACTTTGACTGTATTCAGTAGGGAATTTCTGAGGAGGTACTAGCCTGAAGATGTCTGTGGGAAGAAAGAAATTGAATTTCTCGAACTGAAGCATGGAAATTTTTTGGTTACGGAGTATGCTGCTAGGTTCGTGGAACTGGCAAAGTTATATCCTCATTATAACGAGGAAACTGATGAGTTTTCCAAGTGTATCAAATTTGAGAGTGGGTTACGCCCAGAGATCAAGAAGGCAATTGGATATCAAAAGATTCGTAATTTTCCGGATTTGGTAGATAGTTGCAGAATTTATGAGGAGGACAAAATGGCTGCCGAGGACATCCGCTATGACTGCTACGCTGATCACCGTGATACGGTTCCGTGGGATGAAATTGCACTATATTTTGGATGGATGGCATGCAGTTGGACCAACAATGTTTGCTATCTTCCGGAGCACGTCATGCAGCAGTTCGGGTACTATTAGACGATCCCTTGCCACCCTTCTGTCTCCACTCTTATCGAGATGACCCGTCGGCATATAAATGAGGCCTTTGCAGACTTTGAGCATCACATGGTTTTGGACTAGGCTCGAGAGACCAGGGAAGAGGTAGATTGGAGTTACGCCGACAGGTACATCACGTAGTACTTCATGGTGTCACACCCCTACATGATCCCCACTGTATAGGGATCACTGCCAATGCCATCTCATCAGGAGATATTGCAGATTCATCAGTCTAAGTTTGACCATACATAGGATGTTCTTCCTTGCTGTCGTGAGATACTTGAGATGGCACGGGAAGGCATTGACAGTGGTTTCTTCCTTGAGGGGTCTGATCACAGGCATATACTGGATGATATCATGAGGATGGCAGATGAGGCGTTTTTGTACCGTAGAAATCGTGCCTTGACATGTGGGGCACTTGATGGTAGATGCAGAGTATCCAGCAGACTACGTGGTGGACCCAGAGGCGGGGCCAGAGGCAGAGGAGAGGAGGAGGATGTTGTCCGACACACATAGTAGTGATCGTGTTGATTATTTTAATGACTGTATTTTTATTACATTTATGTACTTTACTTTGATTATGTATATGACACTATTTGGATGATTTATACGATGTATTCTTTTGGTGTATTATATTACATTGTCTTTAAATTACACTACTTTGATGTACAAGAAAAATTGGAGTTTTGGATTGAAATGTAATTGATTTAAAATATAACAGAATGTTTCGTAGGTACATCTACAAAACACTTTGTTTTTAAGACCTTTCGAAGATATATCTACGGAAGATTTTCTGAACTCAATTAATTTGAATTTTCCCAATGTTCACTAATTTTTAATGCTTCTGTAGATGCACCTCCTGAAAAAAAAAATTGTTAAAAAAATGTGCTTTGTGATGTGCATCTTCGAAATCAGGAGGCATAATTAAAATAATTGAAATTTCTTCATGTGACTATGAATATCAAGGAGTGGATTGTGATATTCTCATGTCATATATCATATAAAAGCCATAAATTTTAGTGTAAAACCATAAAAAATAAAATAAAAAATAATTCTATATCAATTTTTTCATAAAAGTTATTATTGAATAATTCCTAAATTTTATATAAAAAGAAGGGGAACGCTTATCACATCCAAAGTCATGGAAAAAATGATTTTGAAAATGCCTTTTAAAATTTACAAGAATTTCACACCAAAATATATTCTAAATGAAATTCATTCCATATTTTCTTAAAATTTAAAAGAATTCCATACCAAAATATGTTCTAAATGAATTGTCTCTTATATAAAGGAACGAAGGTCGTATTAAATTTAAGTGAAGTTTAACATTTGATTACACTAAAAAAATAATAGAATATAATAAATTTTTTAAAAAAATTGTAAGAAAATAATTAAAAATTGAAATCAAAATTTAAAAAATAAAATAAAATAAATTTAAACAAATAATAATAAGATGAAGATAATAAATATAAAAAATACAATTAAAAAAGATAAAATTTGTTTAAAATAGAACTTTTAATATTTTAATAAATTAAAATTATATTTAAATAAAAAATAAAGGTAAATAAAATTGATTTAGAAAAGAATGGAAGCAGTGTTGTAATATATGAGATTGCTGTCATGGTAAAGCATGGAAAAGCAAATTTTTAGCCATAAAGGAGAAAAAAAGAAGATAATTGAAAAAAAATGAGGTTAAAAATCATTTTATGAGGAATTTTCATCCCCTTTGCTTAGCTTAATATCTAGGGGAGTGATTTTCTGTTTTCTGACTCAGTATTTGGAGGGGATAGAAGGAAATGTTACAGTATAATTTAACCTCAATTTTTTAAAAATATAATACTAAAAATTTGAAGTTTTCTCTTTTATGGTTAAATGGTTGTTTATGCTTCAAATCAATCTTATATATGTTATAACTATTAATGTTTACGTTTTTTTCTAATTATTATCATTTTCACTTTTATTTACCCTCATTTATTTAATTATAAAATTAATTTATTAAAATGTTAAAAAGTTTATTTTGAATAAATTTTATCTTTCTTTTATTTTTATTATATTATTATATTTTCATTTTTTATTCATATTAATTTTTAAATTTAAAGTTAAAAGAGTATAATAAATCTATTTTACAAACCTGAAGATGGCGAAAACGGGACGGGGGAGGCCGCGAATCTTGGTGCCACCGTCGCCGTCAAACACTTTAACTCTGGGGAATGGGACTCAATCAGTGATCACAGAAGCATCAGAGAAGAATGAGAGGAAGGAGGACACGCCAAAGCAGCCTGCTGTTGGAGGTTCAAGCACAATGAAAGTAACCCTAGAGGAGGTACCGACTGAGGAAGCACAAAATCCATCACGAAAGTTATGGGTTGATGCGTTAACGGATAATCGTAACCCTAATAAGGGGATGACGATGGAATTCGTTGCACCAAAGAGGATTAATGGGGAAATTGAAGTTGCAATTGAAATCGAGGACATTGAGAATGAGGTAGACGTCTGGGCACCATCTCTAATAATGTATGTATTAGGGGGTGAAGCAAGTATGAATATTGTGAAACAATACATGATGAGGAACTGGAACTATGTTAAATTACCTGACATGTACTATAACGATGCAGGGTATTTTATTCTGCGTTTCCATTCTTATGATGATAGAGATACTGTTATGATGAAGGGCCCATACACCATTCGTAATTTACCTATGTTATTAAGGGAATGGAAGCCTGATTTTGATATGAAGAAGGACATGTTATGCACCTTGCCAATCTGGATTAAACTACCTCAGCTGCCTCTGTATCTATGGAGAGCCAAGAGTTTGAGTAAGATAGGGAGTGCCCTAGGAACTCCTATTGTAACTGGTGAATGTACTGCCAACAAATATCGAATTTTGTATGCAAGGATATTGGTGGAAATTGATATTACACAAGAGCCTGTTATGGTGATTACTATCAGGGATTCAGAAGGACAAAAATACTCAACTGTGGAGTATGAGTGGAAGCCTATCTTTTGTGAGAGGTGTCAGAAAGTTGGCCACAAGTGTGAGAAGAAGCATGTCACAAAAAAAAACAATGGGTAGCAAAGGCACCACCAATCCAAGAAGGGATAGAGACTAAGACACAAAAGAATCTCGACGATGCAGGCACTGTAGTGGAGGAAAATCAAAACAATGAGGACAAAATTGACACACCAGCTGCAAATCCTAGTGGTTGCAAAGAGGTTGGGAAGAGCAATAGGGATAGAGGTAAGGGACCTCTGATTTTTGAAACACCTAGACAAGTCCACTATGTGAATGGTTTTGAGGCACTCAGGATTTTGAATGATCTTGTAGTGATCCAAGAACCAGTACAATGTGTAACACCCCATAATTTTCCATTATTTAATTTAATTAGAATTTAAATTATTTATTTGGATTGATTGGCATTTTAGTGATTTACTGGAGAAAATATGAAAATATGGTAATTGGGTCGGTGTGACAATTAGTAAAAGCGAGGTGTTAATTACTAAGCCTTTTACTAAAGTGGAATTTTATTTTCATGAAATAAGGAAATAAGGAAATTGAGAAAATAGAAGCAAAGAGAAGAGGGGAAGAACAAGAGAACATGAAAGAGTAAGAGGAAGAAGAGAAGAGCATTCAAGAACATTTGGCTAAGGTAAGGGGTGACTAATCCTTTTAGCCTATATTATCAGTTTAGTGATGATAGGATTGATTATGTATGTTGTTTATCTCAATTGGATGTATATTAGGTTTTGGGGTTGGGGGATAAATGGTGTAGATTGGATGCAATTGATGAATTGGAATGATTTGAGAATATGTCTGATGTTAAATGACCCCTAAGTGTGCTAGAAATGTGATAAAAGGTGTGAATTGGTCCTGTTTTAGTAATGTATTAAGTTTGGTACAAATTGGATTGAGTTAATGATGAGAAGATGCTGCCAAATGTTGATTTTCTGCTAGTGGTATGTTGTAATCGGTTACCGTAACCGATTACCGTAGCGAGGAATAGCCAAAAGGAGAGTTTTGGGTCTCGTAACCGGTTACGCTCGGGGCTGTAACCAATTACGTGTGAGTTGTGAAAATAGCGAATAGGTTGACGCTAAGGTGTAATCCATTACGCTATTTCTTGTAACCGATTACACTGAAGCATGTTTGAAAAATAAATGATTTTTCGTGCGTGTAATCGGTTACACTGTAGCTTTTTGGAAAAAATTTAATATTTTCTAAAATTCATATCTTTCAAACTGTGTATCCGTTTTAAGTGCCATTTTGAGCGTTGTGAAGATAATTAAATATTCAATATGATAAAATGGTGAGACAGACAGTGGCTCGATTTTATTTTGAAATCCCGAT
This sequence comes from Vicia villosa, assembly GCF_029867415.1. Lineage (NCBI taxonomy): Eukaryota > Viridiplantae > Streptophyta > Magnoliopsida > Fabales > Fabaceae > Vicia > Vicia villosa. The sequence goes on along the minus strand of NC_081181.1, from coordinate 89,610,047 downwards.
TTTTAATTCGTTATGGTAAGGTTGTATATCGGGTGTATATATTTGATAAATGTAATATACGTGGTGATGTTGTAAGAACATGGTTGTTATTATAATGTTGTAATTTTCGTGATTATGTATGATTTGATTAATGAATGATGCTGAAACATGAACATACTAAGTTCGGTGTTGCTATCGGTGAGTTATATTGAGATGATTTTGTTCATCAGAATCGGTGTGATGGTGAGTATATTATATGTTTTGTATGCATTCATAATCATTTTTGGTGGCTGAAACCCGGCGTTGTGATGTTTGGATCAGTGGAGGCTAATACCCATTGTGAGGAATTAGTGCTCGGCAGGGCCGTATCCCGGTGTTGGTTGGATCGGTTAGATGGGTTTATCCCATGACGAATTGGTACCACATGCATAGAGTCGTTGCATTTTATATGTGTTGTTATAACATGATTAGAATATTTTCATTGTTATTTCGTGGTGATGTGTGTGATTGTATTCTGAGAACTGGTTAGTGAATAAATTTGAGAATCTAAATATGTTGCAGTTGGGTGAATAATATGCTTATCATATTTTGTCATTATGAACTTATAATATAGTTTTATTTTGATATGTCTCACCCTTAATGTTGATTATTTTTCAGATTAAGGAGTAGCATCATTTGTGCTTGGTGAGGATAGCTTATAGGCTAGTCCGTTTAGTTTTCACGTCAGTGTCATGCTCTGGTCTTGTAACACTAGGGAACGCTTGTTTTAGAGTTAATGATTAAACTCTTATTTTATTGGTTTTGGATTATGTTAATTAATCAGTAAACTGATGGTTTATGTTATTCCGTTTTTAAAATTATTTTCCGCTGTGTTAAACATGGTTTATTGAATAATGCGATTTTGTTCCTTGGAAAGGCATGACATTTGATTTGATATTTTATTTCTTTTGAAGTTGTGACATCCTTTTCATGTTTACTCTGAATTTAAAATTATATTCCGCGGGGTTTAGAAGGGTGTTACAGTAGTGGTATCAGAGCCTGGTCGGTCGTTATGATCAGAGTCTTATTGTTATTATTCTCGTGTATACGACTAGTGTGAGTTGACACTGTCGATACTCTTGTTCTAATGGAAATTGTTTTGTGAATTAGCAGAAAAATGGTTGGAAGCGGTGGAAAAAATGATGATGCAATTGTTGAGGCCTTAGGGATGATTGCTGGTGTGCTAGGAGGGAATCCCAACTGAGCTGGAACTGGTGCTAATAGGCAGTTGGAAGATTTTCAGAGGAATAATCCTCCATTTTTCAAAGGCACTCACGATCCTAAAGGTGCTCAGGAAAACGAAAGGATCTTTCGAGTGATCGATTGTGCTGAAAACCTGAAGGTGAGGTATGGTACTCACATGTTGTCTGAGGAGGCTGATGACTGGTGGATTGCTACCAAGGATGGAATGGATACTGGTGGTGGAGCAATCACTTGGGCTGTATTCGGGAGAGAGTTTCTGAGGAGGTATTTTCCTAAAGATGTTCGGGGAAGGAAGGAGATTGAGTTCTTGGAGCTGAAACAGGGTAACATTATATTCATCACCTAATGTTCACAACCATTATATTCATCACCTAATGTTCACAAACAATTATTCAATTGCACAGATCTAGAAGAAATACACAAATTTGAAATCAACTCAGATAAGCTTTGAAAAATAGTTGAACAACAAATATATAAACAAAGCCATAATTAAAAACTGCTACTTAACTATTGAGATTCAACAAACCAAGATTAATTCAACAAGCCATTACAGATGACCAATTACTAATTCTAATTATTACATTAATAATTCCCTAACCCCCGAAACCGTAAAGATGTTAGGTTTTGATGAATTGATGAATGGTTTTGATGTTAGATGACCTCTAAAATGTGTTATAATTGTAGTATATTATGTTGCTTGATGATGTTTTGATGAGGGGATGATTATGGTGTGATTGGACTTAAATTTAGAGAGGAAGGATGTCAGAATCGCAGCAAAATTCTGCATAAAATGCAGCATGCGTCGACCTGGGTGTCAGTTGCATCGACTAATTCAGGAGTTTGCGCCGACCTATAGTGTCGACTTGCGCTTACCCGAGGGTGGTAGAAATTCTATGCGTCGAACTGAAGGAGTCCATGCGTCGATGCACAACATGCATTTTTTTGAAAATCTTCTGAAGGTCATAACTTTTGATCCGTTTGTCCGATTTATGTGCCGTTTTGGGCGTTGCGAAGCTAATTAGATGTTTTACATGATAAAGTGATAAAATAGGCGGTGGCCGACTTTATTTTTAAAAACTCGATTTAATTGCTATGGTGGATTGAAACATTGTATATGTATAAATATGTTTCTATATATATATATATATACATATATATATATATATATATATATATATATATATGACCATGTGTTTGTGTGATGGTTTGATGATCTGTGATTGTATTAATATGTGATTAATATTAATATGACGATTGTGGTGAATATGTGTGAATAATTGAATGATGCTTAGACATGTACATGCTTACGATGTTGATGAGATAAGATGAAAATATACGATGTTAAGCATCATATTGATGATTATATAAGTATGTGATATATGTGCATTCATTCATGAATCATTTGCATTGATGATATATCCCGATGATGAGTGGATTTTGTAGGACATAATTCCCATTGTGCAGAATTTGTGTCGGTGGACTGTATCTCGATGATGTGTAGATCAAATGGATGGGTTCAGCCGATGATTTGGTACCACGTGCATTAGTGTCAGTTCATTATTATGCATTATAAGATTTTATGGTTTGGATGAATTGGGTTGTGATTGAGGATATATTTCGATATGTTTGAGGAATATGGATTATTGGAATGATTGGTATACATGTAGGTTGAGCGATTGATAATTCCTTGATGTTTTATTGCTTACGACTATATAATAGTCGTTAATTGAGAATGAGACTCACCCTTACATGTTGTTTTTCAGATCGAGGAGTAGCGGCTTAGCTGATTTGGTGAGGATAGCTCTTAGAGTTCATCCATGAGTCGTATCGGTCATGCTCTGATTGTAACACTGGGGAACGCTAGTTTAGAGATGAATTACTCTATCTTGATTTTATTGTTTTAGACTTGGTTTGAATTAATTTGCATGGATGGTGATTATGCAACGTTATGAATTATAATCCGCTGTGTTGAGCGTGAATGGTGTTTTATGTTAAATTGTTCCTCGTGTGGCATGACATTTGGCATTGGTGTTTATTTTGAATTAATTGTGATACCCTTGTATTTCATGTTTACTCTGAATTATTCTATTTATTTCCGTGGGGTTTAGAATGGTGTTACAATAGTGGTATCAGAGCAGGTCGGTCTGTCCGGCCAATTGTCGAGTCAGTTGAGTTGCGCGACAGTTGAATATTGTCGGCATATTATCCCTTGGTACGTGACATGTGAGTGAATCACTGTCGATACTTGTTTGTTTTGTTACAGGAATTGGTTTGAGCAAAGTGGGGGAGAAGCCTTGCTTCTCATAAGAGGTTCAGTTGCAAGTTTGCAAAGAAGATTGCTGTCGTGATGTTTCAGAAATCGGACTTCGGCGATGGAATGTGTCGCTCAAGTTATAAGAAGTTTGGGAGCGAATAGATATGATAAGGGTTTGTTTAGAATGTGATTGGTTTGAAGTTGATGAGTTTTGGAGCGGAATTTCCGTAAGAAAAACGCAGGAAAGTTGTTGAATCGTTATGAAACTTCGAAAATTCGTAACTGGAGTTCTGGACATCCGATTTGAGTTCCGTTTGAAGTGTCGGAAAGCTAAAGAGATGAACTTTGTTATAAAAAAGGTTGCTGCAGATGTAAAATATTTAATTATGACAGAATAATGTTGGAAAGAGGTGAAGATACGGTTACACTTGTTCTTAGAACTAGACTTGTTCGTTGGTACCGCGCGAGACGTTAGTGTCAGAGGTTAGAGGATTGAAAGAATAATTAAAGGCTTGTTGAGAAGAAATTTTAAAAATTAAGTGTACCATTTGAGGAGTTTTGGAAATATCGTTTAAAGTGTCGCTGCATGGCGTCGGTGTTGCATTTTCGGATAACGATTGGAAGATTCATATCTTGAGTCCCGAGTGTCGGGATTATGTGTCGTTTGAACCTACAGAAAGGGGAGATTGTTTTCTACCTTATTAGAGAGTTATAAATACAGTAGAGGTGATCCTATGAGGAGATATTATGAATTCGGTTATGGAAGCGTGAAACTTGTTGAATAGGAATGCCTACTATTGCGATTGTTTGAAACAGAGCTGAGTAGAACATGTTGTTGTTGAATAAGTGAATGAGATGTTCGGTAATAAAGATGAATTGAGTGCCGATGGATCTTAGTGAGGATTGAATTAGTAGAAAATGTGGAATAAACTTTAGAACGGTTGAAGTCATATTTGTGATGCCAAAGCAACGACATGTATAAAAGAAGAATTGTAGAGAATTTCTAACACCTATTGATGCGAGGAAGACCTTGTTGAGATTCCGAGTGGAATAATATTTGGACGCGAAAGATGTCATGGGATTTGGAGTAAAACCACGAGTTATGAATGTTGTCGCGGTCTTTTGCTAAGATGAGGATTTTGATTTGGAACGAGATGAATAGTAATGTACGAGTATATTAATAATTATGAAGTTGGAAGTACTTAACAAGTGTGTGATGCTAAGTGACTATGAAGCGGATTGTGTAAAATGTTTAGACGTTGGTGTCTCACCGATAAGATCCAATGAGAGGGAAGTGTGCGAGTTGTAAAGACTCAAAGTGAATTAGTGAACTATGATGATGTTAATGAGTTTAGGTGCAAACTCGGAAAAGGACACTATTATGTAGTAACGACGGTTTATGCTTAAATATAGTTTTCGGCTATCTATTGACAAATTTAGGACTTGATCACCCTAAATCTCTTGTTGGTAGTAGATTGAATCATATAAATGGGATGAACTTGTTTTGTTACCTTAATGGTATAAGATGTGATGAATACTAAGCCGTGAGAATAATCACTCACCATGTTGTGTGAACTTATGAAGAAGTGAATATGAAAGAGTGCAACATATTGGATGATGACTTAAGACGAATAATCAGAGTTGCACAACGAAAGTGTGATGTGGATATGAGTACTATTCGTGCGCAGTGAGGAATTAATATGTCGAAAGCCTACGTAGAGAATATGTATTGATATATATATATATATATATATATATATATATATATATATATATGTTGGATTTAGAATCTAGTGGATGTAAGGATGCCGTGCCGGAGAATTATAACTCTTTTGAATAATTGCCGAGATGATGAGCATGTTATTATGGTTGTGCGTGGTTAACGAGTATGTATTCGGAAAAGTTTAGACGATGAATTAATACTATATGATGCTATAATAATTTTGTGCTGTTGTTAAGGTGATATTGTAGATTTCCAGATATAATGAGGAATTATACTCTATGAAGGAAGAAGTTGATTTAATTCTTAGAGAAGAGCAAGACTCAGTTTGAGCTATTTGTAAACGATGGTATATTAAGGCTGATGAGTGTGATTATAATTACTTGTGTGTGCTCGTTCTGATGGTTAGAATGTTTAAATAGAGGAAGTAAATCAGGAATTTGTTTTTGAGTGCGAGTAAGTATTGCAAGTGGTAAATTAGTACCATGTGTGGTAAAGAAGGATTTTAAACGAATGAGTAAAGAGAATCAGAATTGGGTAAAACTAAGAAAATCTAACTGGTGATGATGATTGTAATGAGTAATCAGAGTAGTGCAGCAAAAGCGGAATGTAACGTGTTGGATAATTGCTGGTGTGACTTAAGAGGAGTCAGATAGTTGAAATCCAATGATATAGGAATATTATTATTGAGTTTCTTGAAGGAAGCGGTTGGTGAAAAGTGTAAGTATTACTTTATCGCTCAGATGGAAAAGTGTGTCTAAGGCTGGTACGTTCGGTAGATGGAATTTATTACTACATTGTTGATCAATTGTGATCATACCATGGATTGTGTAATTATATTATTAAGTTATTGAGCATATTGTATGGATCGCACCTCGACGTTTCACTGTCGTTAACCTTTGGAGATATAGCGAGTAGTACACCTTTGGGGTGGTCGAATGCAACGTAAGAGCTGCGATTGAATGCATGAGACAGGCTTCTATTGGTTATGTCAGATGAATTTTGAGGATCGACTAGTAAAATGTTACCGGGGAACTGGAGAGTCAGATGAAGGATTCCTATTCGGAAATTTTTACCTGAGGTATGTTTTCGAGGACGAAAACTCTTTTAGTGGGGGAGAGTTGTAACACCCCATAATTATTTCTTATTATTTAATTTAAATGAGGATAAATTATTTAATTTGAATAAGTGATATTGTGAGGATTATTGAGAAATATTGGAAAATATAGTTATTGGGCTTGCGTTATGGTGAGTAAATAGGAGGTGTTAACTTACTAAGTCCACTAACCATAATTATTCTATTTTTCATAAAATAGAAGGAATATTGTGAAAAGAGGGATTGCAGCATTTGGGAGAAGAGAAGGAACGTGAGAACCTGAAGAGCTTTGAAAAGGGGAAGATCGAAGATCAAACCTAAGGTAAAGGGGGATTCGTTTTCGGTTAATGATTATTATGTAATCGATAGTGATAGAATTGTTTAGGATTATTAGTTAGATCAATTAGATGTATGATGAATGAGTAGGAATGTTAGGTTTTGATGAATTGATGAATTGATGAATGGTTTCGATGCTAGATGACCTCTAAAATGTGTTATAATTGTAGTATATTATGTTGTTTGATGATGTTTTGATGAGGGGATGATTATGGTGTGATTGGACTGAAATTTAGAGAGGAAGGATGTCAGAATCGTAGCAAAATTCTGCATAAAATGCAGCATGCGTCGACCTGAGTATCAGTTGCGTCGACTCATTTAGGAGTTTGCGTCGACCTTTAGTGTCAACTTGCGCTTACCCGAGGGTGGTAGAAATTCTATTCTTTGACCTGAAGGAGTCCATGCGTCGACGCACGACATGCATTTTTTTGAAAATCTTCTGAAGGTCATAACTTTTGATCCGTTTGTCCGATTTATGTGCCGTTTTGAGCGTTGCGAAGCTAATTAGATGTTTTACATGATAAAGTGATAAAATGGGCGGTGGCCTACTTTATTTTTAAAAAATCTATTTAATTGCTTTGGTGGATTCAAACATTGTATATGTATAAATGTGTTTATATATATGACCATGTGTTTGTGTGATGGTTTGATGATTTGTGATTGTATTAATATGTGATTAATATTAAAATGACGATTGTGGTGAATATGTGTGAATGATTGAATGATGCTTAGACATGTACATGCTTACGATGTTGATGAGATAAGATGAAAATAGACGATGTTAAGCATCGTATTGATGATGATATAAGTATGTGATATGTGTTCATTCATTCATTCATGAATCATTTGCATTGATGATATATCCCGATGATGAGTGGATTTTGTAGGACAAAATTCCCATTGTGTGCAATTTATGTCGGTGGACTATATCTCGATGATGAGTATGAAGGATAGAAAAACACTTAGAAAGGGGGGGGGGGTTTGAATAAGTGTAGCTTTAAAAACTTGACAGATAAAAATAAATTGCACAGTTATTTTTATCCTGGTTCGTTGTTAACTAAACTACTCCAGTCCACCCCCGCAGAGATGATTTACCTCAACTGAGGATTTAATCCACTAATCGCACGGATTACAATGGTTCTCCACTTAGTCAGCAACTAAGTCTTCCAGAGTCTTCTGATCACACACTGATCACTCCAGGAACAACTGCTTAGATACCCTCTAAGACTTTCTAGAGTATTCTGATCCACACGATCACTCTAGTTACAACCTGCTTAGATAACCTCTAAGACTTCCTAGAGTATTCTGATCCACACGATCACTCTAGTTCCTTACAACTTAATGTAATCAATTCTAAGAGTATTACAATTGCTTCTTAAAAGCTATAATCACAAACTGTGATATTTCTCTTAACGTTTAAGCTTAATCTCACTAATATATTACAACAGCAATGTAGTGAGCTTTGATGAAGATGAAGATTCTGAGCTTTGAATAGAACAGAGTTTCAGCAAGTTAATATGAGTTGTTTTTGTTCAGAATCTTTAACCTTGCTTCTCATCAGAACTTCATATTTATAGGCGTTGGAGAAGATGACCGTTGAGTGCATTTAATGCTTTGCGTGTTCCGTATAGCATCGCATTTAATGTTATACGCTTTTGTCAACTACCTCGAGCCTTGTTCACGCTGTGTCTACTGACGTTGCCTATAATAGCTTTTAACGTTCCTTTTGTCAGTCAGCGTAGCTTGCCACTTGTACTTCCTTCTGATCTGATGTTTGTGAATACAACGTTTGAATATCATCAGAGTCAAACAGCTTGGTGCAAAGCATCTTCTGATCTTCTGACCTTGAAGTGCTTCTGAGCGTGATACCATCAGAACTTCAGTGCTTCTGATCTCATGTTCTTCTGATGCTTCCATAGACCCATGTTCTGATTCTGCTTCGACCATCTTCTGATGTCTTGCCAGACCATGTTCTGATGTTGCATGCTGAACCCTTTGAGACAAAGCTTCTGAGCGCTGAATTATGCATACTCTTTATATATTTCCTGAAAAGGAAATTGCATTGGATTAGAGTACCATATTATCTTAAGCAGAATTCATATTATTGTTATCATCAAAACTAAGATAATTGATCAGAACAAATCTTGTTCTAACAATCTCCCCCTTTTTGATGATGACAAAAACATATATAAATGATATGAATTTGCGATCAGAAAGAGCAGACGGCAAAAGACAAATTACACAGCTATAGCATAAGCATATGAATATGTCTCCCCCTGAGATTAACAATCTCCCCCTGAGATAAATAATCTCCCCCTGAAATAAATACTCGAAGAACTTTAATAAAAGACTTCCCTGATTATTTCGGTAGAGACGATCATATAAGCTTCTGTCTTCAGAGAATTCATAGCTTCTGACTTCTGCTTCCATTGGACAGCTTCAGAACTAGAATTTCTTTAGATCCCTAGAACACTCACAGCTTCTGATTCCTGCTTCCATCTAGGACAGCTTCAGAACTTGAATTTCTTTGATCTTCAGAACATTCACAGCTTCTGATTTCTGCTTCCATTTAGGACAGCTTCAGAACTTGAATTTCTTTGATCTTCAGAACATTCACAGCTTCTGATTTCTGCTTCCATTTAGGACAGCTTCAGAACTTGAGTTTTCTGGATCTTTAGAACCTTCACAGCTTCTGATTTCTGCTTCCCTCGGATAGCTTCAAAGCTTTGAATTTCTACCAACCTCACTTCATGCTAGATTTGTATCAGAACATTGTTGAATGTACCAGAGCATCATCAGAGCATCTTTACATCCTGAAATGTTACAGAACAAAAACTAAACGACAAAAGTCAGCATGAACGAGTCAGAACATAAAATGTATATTCGAACACATGATATGTATTAGAGCCATATAGGCTAAAATAATGTATCAGAGCAAATAGAATTTTGTCAGAGCAAATAGACAAATATGGATCAAATTCTATTATCAGTGCTTCTGATTTCTGAAGCTTGACAGCACTCAGCTTGCTTCAGTTTCCATGAGTTTATTCTTTTTACAGAATAACACTTCTTATGGTTTTGCTTCTTGTGTTTGCTTTGAAGATTCTCTTCACTTCTTTATACCTGCAAAACACTTAAACCATATAGAACTTGCAGTTCTTGTTAGTAAACGCAACTGATTAAATCAAATCATTTATCACATATTTCTCCCCCTTTTTGTCATATCATCAAAAAACAAAAAAGATTCAGAGACAAACAAAACGAAACACACGGAGGAAGAAGATGATTTCATTGAAGTTCAAACAGCAGGTACAGAAGTACATGAAGATAAGTAAGATCAGATGCACAAAAAACAGATGCAACGAAAAAAGAAACAACACAGACTCAATCTAAGATGGCCCTAGCCTTGACAAGATCTTGGCCAGCATCTCTTGAACCTCATTGTTGTGTCCATCTTGCCTCACCATGAAAGCTCTATACTCAGCATTGAGTGAGCTTTGCTCATCCTGTCTCCTCTGAATTTCTTCCAGAGTCCTTGCAAGACGAGAAGATTTATCAGAAGAAGCTTCACCGCTTTCAACCACAGGAATCACAACTTGATCTGTAGCTTCCATGGATAGATCATTTGCAGGGATTTCCTCAACAGGATCTGATTCAGCAACATGATCTTCAGCATCTGCTTCTTGCATAGAAGCATCTCCATATTCTGCAGCAGGAATTTCCGAGTCTCCATTCTCAAGTGCCTGAAGAATGGCAGCTAGATTCCTGGGAGCAGAAGGACCTTCAACTTCTGGTGGGTCAACAACTTCTGGAATGACCAAGCTTGGATCTTTCTCAGAAGGGTTTTCCCTCAGATAGTCAAAGAGAGTCTTGAAGTCTCCGAGCAGAACAGGATAATCAGGAAAAAAGATAACGATATCCCTGCATGGATTTGCTTCCATTTCAGCAGCCAGTCTTGCTACTTCCAATTCATCCACAAAGGGCTTCTCCTCAGCAGCAACACAATTTCTGAGAGGATGGTAGTATATACCATTATCATCCTCCAGAAGGTAACCAGGGTAACCAGGGGCAGCAGCCACTAGTCTTTTCTGTACTCCCATTGCTTCTACTTGAAAATCCTTGCGAAATCTTCTCCAGAGATTTCTTGTAGAAACATCATCCAGACCATTTAGAAATGCATCCTTCAGAAGGTCTAGACTGCTAATCACCTCATGTCTGAAAAGTTCCAGGTAGGTATAGGGTTCAGGTTCAGGCGGATTGAAGGTGAATTTGTAGTCAGGGTAGAGAAGACAGTAAGGTTTGGATTTTCTGGTAGGTAAGGGATGGGATATAGAAGGTGGAGGTGCGGTGGATGAGGAAGAAGGGATATCTGAGAGAATGATTGATGAGGATGGAATATCAGAAATGATAAATTGAGACGAGGATGGAGTATTTGTAAAGGGAATTGGTGAGAAAGATTTATCAGAAGGAGTTGGGGGAAGAATACTTAAAGGTGTGGGGTTTAGAATGGGAGAGGAGAAGGATGATGGAGAAGGATTTGGTAAGGTGAAGTTTATTTTTGGTTCAGATGGAGGTGATTGGAAAGATGGTTTAGGGACAGAAGGAGGTGGAGTAAAAACCTGTCTGGAGATTTGTACAGAAGAAGAAGATCTGGTTCTGCGAAAGGAATCTCTGATCCTTTTATCTCTTCGTTCTTCAGAGTCCACCTTGTCAGGATCATAGGTGACCCTCAACTTCTTGGCTTTCTCAGCCTCATCTTCTCGGGCTTTTCTTTTTAGCCTAGCCTTTAGTTCCTTCTGATCCTTCTTCAGAAGATCAGCCTTGGACGGAAGTACTCTGCCACGGATCCAAGCAGGATCAATATCTGATTGCTTCCTAACATAATCTTCCAGGTAAGACTTGACAACCTGATGCAGTTCTTCTTGAAACAAGGAGGCAAAACCTTCAACAGCAACTCTTCTTGAGAGAATGTCAGGAAAGCTTGGGCACACAGAAGGTACATTTTGAATGAGTTCTAATCTGAACAAATCCACACCATTAAAAATGGGACCTTGAACTACTCCAAGCAAATGGGATGCATTGAGTTTTCTGATGGAGTCCAGCACTTTGCTTTCAGTAAGAATGTCTGAAATCATTCTTCCAAACGGAATAGTCGTTCTTGAAAGATGAGGGTACTTCGCCCTTTCCTCTTCTCTTGACTCAAGGATTGAAGTCTTTAGATTCTCAAACAGAATGTGAGAAATGTTGATCTCAGTCTTTTTGCCAATGCAGAAAAGAGTGTGCTTGTGATCTGGACTGATGTAAGAAGAGGAGAGCATCCTTTTTCTGTGGTGAAGAGAACCCAGAATAATCTCAGCCCATACTCTATAAAATGGCCTCAAGGTGCCTGTGTTATTCGAGTCAATCCCAGAAGACTTAGAGATTTGTTTTTCAACTATCGACCAATCAACAGATGCATGTCGAAAACCAGACCAACCTTCTTCATCATTCAGATTGTATAGCTTCCTGATCAGTTTTTCAGAGATAACCACTTCATGCCCTAGCACGAATGAAATGATGGCCGTTGGGGTAACCGTTGCATGTACCCAGAAATCCTTCACAAGATCAGGATAAATTGGACCAACCAATCTATTAAGGTACTTGGACCATCCTTGCTCAAGGATTCTTGCATCACACTTAAAGCCATTCGCTTTAAGATTGTTTAAGTCCACAGCAGTTTCACATAAAACCTCCAAGTCCTTCGTGGGTATCAAGCAAGTTTTCAAAGGAGCATATTCATAATTTCGTAGAAGGATTTGTGAAGAAGTAAGTCTTTCTTTTGAGGAAGATGAACAAGAGGAAGAGTTCATGATGATTATGTCGAAGATTAGAACAAAGACTAGGGTTTGAAAAAGAAAAACAGATGCAGCGAAAAAATGTACAGCAAAATAGAGAGACGGAGAAAAGAATGAAGTTGAAGCGGGCTATTTAAAAGATTTGAAAATAATTTAAATCATTTTGCATTAAATGAGAAATGACATTAGGAGAGATAGTATGGTAAATGAAATGATTTAATACAGTTACCTAGGTCGGCGTCTTTTCAACTGCACGCTTCGTACTGACCGTAGAGACACGTGTTCATCATCAGATAATGGATGACAGGTGTGAAATATTCAATAGGCTTTACGCCTTCTGATTCCAATCACTGCTTCTGAATTGATCAGGTTTCTCTTCTGGAAACACTCCTTCTGAAGTGTGCTGATATAAATCTGAATGATCTTCTGATCCATTACTTCTGATATACACAGCTTCTGGAGATTCACTTCTTTGTTCTGCAGCTTCTGATAAGACAAAACTGTATCTGCAGAAATTCTTAAGCTGCTTTGTTTCATTAGAAACAAGTTTATCATCAAACCAGATATTTATTGATTCGTCCACAATCAATGTTTCAATATTGTATATTCTGTAGCATTTAGAGCATTCAGAATAATCAAGAACGAAACATCAATGCTTTAGAAACAAACAAAACAGATGGTTCCAAGCTAATAAACTTTCTTTTCTGATCTCCTACGAATATAGTTTCTTCCACAGATTTAAGTACCAGAACTTGGAAGACAGTCCTTCTTCCCTTCAAGTGTTGAGACCAACTTGAGTCCAGGTGACATGTCATGTTGACTTTTATCTTCTTTGTCGCCAAGAGAATCTGCAAAAGAAATAGTCTTTTTCTTTGGTACCCACATCTTCTTGGGTCCTTTCTTGTTAGATTTTCTCAAGTTCTGATTGAACTTGGGTTTAACATTGTAAGCAATAGGAGGAACAGCATGATAATTTTTAATGTGAGTTTCATGATATTTCCTAGGTTGTGTCACATGCTTTTTGGTGTGTGTTATGTGAAAACTTTGAGCATGTGAAGTGTGCCTAATATCATGGGAGTGGCCATACTTGAACTGATCATACAATGGCTTGTATGTGAATTTCATTTCATCAACAGGTTCAAGTTTGTATGGGGTTTCACCCTCAAAACCAATGCCGACTCTTTTGTTTCCAGACACATCATATATCATAGAAGCTAGCTGACTTCTGCCAATACTTCTAGATAAGAACTTCCTGAAACTTAAATCATATTCTTTCAGAATATGGTTTAGACTAGGAGTGGATTTTTCTGAATCAGAAGGAGATCCAACATTATTGGATAATTTTAAAAGTTTTTCTTTTAATTCAGAATTTTCCAACTCAAGCTTCTTTGTTTCAAATTCAAATAGCTTTTTCAGCTTTTTGTATTTGAGACTAATCTGAGACTTGAATTCCAGAAGTTCTGTTAGACCGGAAACTAACTCATCTCTAGTAAGTTCAGAAAATACCTCTTCAGAATCTGATTCTGATGTAGATTCTGATCCGTCATCTTCTGTCGCCATCAGCGCACAGTTAGCCTGCTCATCTTCAGAGTCTGAATCATCTTCTGACTCATCCCAGGTTGCCATAAGACCTTTCTTCTTATGAAACTTCTTCTTGGGATTTTCCTTCTGAAGTTTTGGACATTCATTCTTGAAGTGTCCAGGCTCATTGCATTCATAGCACATGACCTTCTTCTTGTCAAATCTTCTGTCATCAGAAGATTCTCCACGTTCAAATTTCTTTGAACTTCTGACGCCTCTGAACTTCCTTTGCTTGTTCTTCCAGAGTTGATTTAGCCTTCTGGAGATCAAGGACAGTTCATCTTCTTCTTCAGATTCTGATTCTTCAGGATCTTCTTCTCTAGCCTGAAAAGCGTTAGTGCATTTCATGATATTGGATTTTAATGCAATAGACTTACCTTTCTTTTGAGGCTCATTTGCGTCCAGCTCTATTTCATGGCTTCTCAAGGCACTGATAAGCTCTTCCAGAGAAACTTCATTCAGATTCTTTGCAATCTTGAATGCAGTCACCATAGGACCCCATCTTCTGGGTAAGCTTCTGATGATCTTCTTTACGTGATCAGCCTTGGTGTATCCCTTGTCAAGAACTCTCAATCCAGCAGTAAGAGTTTGAAATCTTGAAAACATCTTTTCAATGTCTTCATCATCCTCCATCTTGAAGGCTTCATACTTCTGGATTAAAGCGAGAGCTTTAGTCTCCTTGACTTGAGCATTTCCTTCATGAGTCATTTTCAAGGACTCATATATGTCATAGGCCGTTTCCCTGTTAGATATCTTCTCATACTCAGCATGAGAGATAGCATTCAGCAAAACAGTTCTGCATTTATGATGATTCCTGAAAAGCTTCTTCTGATCATCATTCATTTCTTGCCTTGTCAGCTTTACGCCACTGGCATTTACTGGATGTTTGTAACCATCCATCAGAAGATCCCATAAATCACCATCTAGACCAAGAAAGTAACTTTCCAGTTTATCTTTCCAGTATTCAAAGTTTTCACCATCAAACACCGGCGGTCTAGTATAACCATTGTTACCGTTGTGTTGCTCAGCAGAGCCAGATGTAGATGTAGACTTTGCAGCTTCATCAGCCATCTTTTACTGAAGCGTTTTTCTCTTCCTGAATCTTTTCTAAACACGGTTAAGTGCTTGCACCTTAGAACCGGCGCTCTGATGCCAATTGAAGGATAGAAAAACACTTAGAAAGGGGGGGGGGGGTTTGAATAAGTGTAGCTTTAAAAACTTGACAGATAAAAATAAATTGCACAGTTATTTTTATCCTGGTTCGTTGTTAACTAAACTACTCCAGTCCACCCCCGCAGAGATGATTTACCTCAACTGAGGATTTAATCCACTAATCGCACGGATTACAATGGTTCTCCACTTAGTCAGCAACTAAGTCTTCCAGAGTCTTCTGATCACACACTGATCACTCCAGGAACAACTGCTTAGATACCCTCTAAGACTTTCTAGAGTATTCTGATCCACACGATCACTCTAGTTACAACCTGCTTAGATAACCTCTAAGACTTCCTAGAGTATTCTGATCCACACGATCACTCTAGTTCCTTACAACTTAATGTAATCAATTCTAAGAGTATTACAATTGCTTCTTAAAAGCTATAATCACAAACTGTGATATTTCTCTTAACGTTTAAGCTTAATCTCACTAATATATTACAACAGCAATGTAGTGAGCTTTGATGAAGATGAAGATTCTGAGCTTTGAATAGAACAGAGTTTCAGCAAGTTAATATGAGTTGTTTTTGTTCAGAATCGTTAACCTTGCTTCTCATCAGAACTTCATATTTATAGGCGTTGGAGAAGATGACCGTTGAGTGCATTTAATGCTTTGCGTGTTCCGTACAGCATCGCATTTAATGTTATACGCTTTTGTCAACTACCTCGAGCCTTGTTCACGCTGTGTCTACTGACGTTGCCTATAATAGCTTTTAACGTTCCTTTTGTCAGTCAGCGTAGCTTGCCACTTGTACTTCCTTCTGATCTGATGTTTGTGAATACAACGTTTGAATATCATCAGAGTCAAACAGCTTGGTGCAAAGCATCTTCTGATCTTCTGACCTTGAAGTGCTTCTGAGCGTGATACCATCAGAACTTCAGTGCTTCTGATCTCATGTTCTTCTGATGCTTCCATAGACCCATGTTCTGATTCTGCTTCGACCATCTTCTGATGTCTTGCCAGACCATGTTCTGATGTTGCATGCTGAACCCTTTGAGACAAAGCTTCTGAGCGCTGAATTATGCATACTCTTTATATATTTCCTGAAAAGGAAATTGCATTGGATTAGAGTACCATATTATCTTAAGCAGAATTCATATTATTGTTATCATCAAAACTAAGATAATTGATCAGAACAAATCTTGTTCTAACAGAGTAGATCAGTTGGATGGGTTCAGCCTATGATTTGGTACCACATGCATTAGTGTCAGTTCATTCATATGCATTATAAGATGTTATGGTTTGCATGAATTGGGTTGTGATTGAGGATATATTTTGATATGTTTGAGGAATATGGATTATTGGAATGATTGGTATACATGTAGGTTGAGCGATTGATAATTCCTTGACGTTTTATTGCTTACGACTATATAATACTCGTTAATTGAGAATGAGACTCACCCTTACATGTTGTTTTTTAGATTGAGGAGTAGCGGCTTAGCTGATTTGGTGAGGATAGCTCTTAGAGTTCATCCATGAGTCGTGTCGGTCATGCTCTGATTGTAACACTGGGGAACGCTAGTTTAGAGATGAATTAATCTATCTTGATTTTATTGTTTTAGACTTGGTTTGGATTAATTTGCATGGATGGTGATTATGCAACGTTATGAATTATAATCCGCTGTGTTGAACATGAATGGTGTTTTATGTTAAATTGTTCCTCGTGTGGCATGACATTTGGCATTGGTGTTTATTTTGAATTAATTGTGATACCCTTGTATTTCATGTTTACTCTGAATTATTCTATTTATTTCCGCGGGGTTTAGAAGGGTGTTACAATAGTGGTATCAGAGCAGGTCGGTCTGTCCGGCCAATTGTCGAGTCAGTTGAGTTGCGCGACAGTTGAATATTGTCGGCATATTATCCCTTGGTACGTGACATGTGAGTGAATCACTGTCGATACTTGTTTGTTTTGTTACAGGAATTGGTTTGAGCAAAGTGGGGGAGAAGCCTTACTTCTCAGAAGAGGTTCAGTTGCAAGTTTGCAAAGAAGATTGTTGTCGTGATGTTTCAGAAATCAGACTTTGGCGATGGAATGTGTCGCTCAAGTTATAAGAAGTTTGGGAGTGAAGAGATATGATAAAGGGCTATTTGGAATGTTATTGTGTTATACCCCAAAATTTGCCCGCATCTTTTTTCAAAAAAAAAAAGGCAACAGACTTCTGTCTAAAAATTGGGAGTTTCATATAATCTTGGATTTTATTTCATAAATATCCTGATTTTATGAATACTCGGTTTTTAGAATTTTTCTTATACGGTATTTTGGTTCGCTGTTGAATTTATTCTTACACAAACGCCAAGTACTGTTTATCACTTCACACACGCTGTTTATTTGAGATTTATTTGCAGATAAATAGTACTGACGCAATTAGTACAGAATTAAATTTTTCAGGCGCAGAGTCCGGGGATTCAGACTGTACTGGTAACAAGTAAATTATTATTAGTTTTTGTTTCCCACTAATTTTTGTATTATACTATTGTTTTCAAATCTTTTCCTTTCTTTTCAAATCTCTTTCTTTCAAATCAATCCTAACTTTATTCCATACATCTCTCTTTTCAAACCCTACCATACACTTTCTTTCAAATCCTACTACCACTCAAATTTTCCTTTTTTGTACGAAATCACTTCATTCCCCAACGTCTCTATCCTTCTTTTCACTCTATAAATACCTCTCATTTTTTCCATAAATTCTCACATCAAATTTCAACTCATTTCTCAAACTTCTACCTCATAATTATTTTCTCTTCTTCCCCGGCAAAAATGGCAAAATGGATGGATACGTGTTTTCTTATGGTCATCACTATTTTGGTGGTGATCATGTCCTTTTTCTGTCTGCATAGTCCTGAAAAATGCGGACCTGGGTTGCTTACACTCCCGTTCATCTATATGTTGTTATTTATAGCATGGGTTTTTAATCGTCATTTTTAAAGTTAGTCGTATCTTTCTCTTTCAAATAATGTACCGTTTATTTTATTTGTCGTACTGTTCATTATATTATGTAATATTTGTACTGTCAGTATTAAATGTCGTACTATCTATCCTACTGTCGTTTAATTATCAAGATAATATTATGTGTGTTTTCTGCTAGTTAAATATTTATTTTTCTGTGCATTAAATATTTTTCAAGGTTATTATCGGTAATTTCGTTCACGTACGGTATATTTTATTTATTTATTATGTTTTATGTTTTTCTAACAACTCATGTAAATAAATTTTCACCATTAACACAACAAAAAACAAAAAGAAAAAAAATTAATTTTAACTGTTAAGTTTTCACTTTAACTGTTACGTTAATGCCCGGACAGCCAGTTGACAATCAAACTCGCTGACAGCACGATTCTCGGTATTTTGTACCATCAATCAAATCAATCTTTTGCATTTCAAAATTCCAATATTTTTGTTCTAGAAGTCTTCTGATAATCACATGATCAGCAGAGACTCAACACTGCACAAAAATCAGGTACGCTCAACTGTCTCCTACACAAACAGTCCCTAACTAGGGTTTTTGTTTTTTTTTCAGGAGAACAAGTTTTTTGAAACCTCAAATGGATTTCATGGATATCCATATGTCTCAAAGTATCACCAGAAAAATTTTCAAACTTCAATTCGCTCAGACGCACAATCGACAGCTCAAACAGTCAATAGATGACCAGTTTGACCGAAAAGTCAACAGACAGTCAAAAATGAAATTTTTTGTCAACATCCATATTTTGTCAAAGGATTCATCATTTGATCAATGGTTGGTCATAATTCATCAAGAAAAGATCAGAAATCAACAAAACCCTAAGTTTCAAAATTAGGGTTTTCTCCTAAAAAGTCAACTGAACTTTGACCGGCCATAACTCTCTCCTCGTTCGTTCAAAAAATTCCAACCAAAGCTTGTTTTGAAGGAAATTCAATTATCTTTCAAATGCAATTGATCCCATGGTCATTGGATTTACCATTTGGAAAATATGAGCCAGGACATTACAGGTCATTTTCAAAGTCAATAAAAAGTGGTTTTTTGTCAAAGGCCATAACATCAAGATAACTTCTCCAAATGCAAAAAAGTTTCCAAAGTAGCTTGTAGAGGACATCTTGAGGTTTCTAAAAAGTACAAGAACTCCTTCATATGATCAAAATTGAGGGAGATATGCCTTGTTGAAGTTGGCTATTTTTTGGGAAAATGCATGAAACTAGCATTGATCAAAATGATTTTTTTTCCAAATGAGGCCAAGTTTTCATGATCCAAACATGTTCCCAATAATGTTGAAGGGCTCCCACGACCAACATGAGGCCCATAACATTTTTATTTCATTTTTAATTTAATTTTATTACCTTTAAAATTAAATTAAAAAGAAATGGTGCAAGATCATTATCCAAAGCTTTTGTCTCTTGCTTGAGTCACCAAGATAGCTTAAAATCTGCAACAAAGAGATGTACAACAGGCCTAGAGCAAGAGGGTGAAGAAAATTCAAAGCCATGGCCAAAGAATTCAAAGATTTTTATATTAAAAAATTCAAAGATTCAAAAATCATCAATGCTTGGTAGCTTAAGTTTGCATCACTTCTTTTTGTTTATAATGGCTTGTAATACATCACCAAAGAAGAAAGGGACACGAAAATTGGCAAGAATATAGCAAAGAAGTACATAAAAATCTCAAAAATATCACATACTTTGAACATTTTCGTTTTCTTTGTATAAGCTCATATCAATCTCAAATAAACACTTCAATCTTCTCCTGGGCTATTATAGAACAGGTTCAGACCAATAGTCATGCTTGTTTGTACATAGAACATGCATAACTATTCTTCCATATTCTATTAAATTTCCAATTTTAATATCTCATGTTCTAATGCTTTTCAATGTAATCTAATGGTTTCTATGGGTTCCTACCATGATTTAGAGATGATCCAACGTATCACATGTGAGCCATAAACCCTAAAGCATCGTGTGCCATTTTTGAACTCCAAGAATGTAAAGCTTTCGTTTTCATAGATGGAGGGGGTTTTAGTCAAAACTAACACCACCAACGAACTCCCAGCATGCCATTTAGTGGATCTGGGTTGTTCTTGGTAATTTATTTTCACGTTTATGTAGGTTCCAAGAAGCATGGAAAAAGGAAGAAAAATCCGCAGGTAATTTGGCTGCAAAATCCGCAGCAAAATCCACAGGAAAAAGGAAGAAGAAGATGAATAGTGGAGAAGACTCTTTGACCGCTCGCGTGTCACTTTCCCTTCCTCTCATTCGCTGGTCAACTCGCGTGTGGGCCCAGTCAGAGATTTGAATTCTCTTTGAATTCAGTGCAAGCAGTCTCATCATTATATCATGTTCCCTTTAATCTGAGCCACTAGATGCATCTAAAAATTCATCCTACGGTCACGAATGCACATCCATACGATGGACTCCACTGATTATCACACAGGATCACAATTTAATATATTTTCTATTTTATTTGATTTTCTTTGTAAAATTATTTAAAAATAGTTTTAAAAATCAAAAAAATATAAAAAAAATATTTTTATGTTGATAAAATATTGTATTAATTTTTGACAAAAAAATATTTTATTTTTCTTAATAATTAAAATATTTTGTTTAATTAATCAATATATATTCATATATTTCATTTTAATTATTTCTAACCTATCAAAAAATCAGAAAAAAAAATATTTTCTTTTATTAAATTGAGTTTATATATTATAAACTAATTTTGTACATATTTAGAATATTTTTCTCTTTAAGTATAATTATATGTTAATTAACTTAATAGTTTCAAAAACAATTTCAAAAAATCCCAAAAAAAAAATAATTTTATTTTAAAATTAATTAACAAGCAATTTTAACATATTTTAGACTTAATTTTTAGGTTTAAATTTTATTTCTAAATCATT
The DNA here is from genome assembly GCF_029867415.1 of Vicia villosa. NCBI lineage: Eukaryota > Viridiplantae > Streptophyta > Magnoliopsida > Fabales > Fabaceae > Vicia > Vicia villosa. The sequence goes on along the minus strand of NC_081181.1, from coordinate 89,588,918 downwards.
AACCTTTTAGTTAAATTAATCATGCATTAATTCTAATTAAAATCAATCATCGAAAATCCAAAAACATTTTCCCTTTATCTTATTGCAATTTAAATTCATAGATAAGTGTATAGGTTGTCAAAATCATGTAAATAGCGTAGTTTACATTTCTCGCACAATCGATGTAATAGCGTAGATTTATTTTCCGCATTTTATATTCCCGCACTTTAAATTCTGTACATATAAAACTGCGTGTATGTCAAAGATAATAACTGAAGCGTTAGATCACTAATTTCAAAGACAAAAATATCTGAAAATCAGAACACGATCACACTTGCACCTCTTAGGTTAATCCCTCTGTTACTCTTTTCAAAATCAATTCTACTGTTTCAAATACAATTCAAATAATTCCTTTCTGTATCCAGTCAAAGAAAATTTTCTAAAAGAAAATAGGAAAGGACCTTATAAATTTAGGGTAGATCTCCTAATTGCTTGCTCAAATCAAAACAACAAATGTTTCACATATCACTGTGTTTTTCAAAACAAAACTTTCAAAAAAGACAACATTTTGTATATATCCAAACAAGGATCATTACGAAGTTAAAGATCTTTTTTCAAAACATCTTTCGAAAGATAAAACACTTTATATACATCCGCACAAGGATCATTACAAAGTTAATTTACAAAGGTATTTTAAAACCACATACAAGCATTTCAAAGCAAGACAAATGATTCAAACAAGTGAGCTAAGCAATTAAGAGCCCATGGATAACCATGGATACAAAGGGGTGCTAATACCTTCCCTTTGTATAACCTACCCCCGAACCCAAAATCTCTTAAAGGTCTTTTTCTGTTTCTTTTATAAACCTTTCCTTAATTGGATAAAATAAAAGTCGGTGGCGACTCTCTGATTTTCACAACTCAAAAATAAAAGAAGAGTCAGTTCGTATCTCACGAGAAAAAACCGAGGACGAAAGAACTGGCGACTCTGCTGGGGATTTTAAAAACAAAATGTTTTCAAAAGGGGTTACCTTAGAGTTTAGATCACTTCGATGTTTTCAATTGCTTGTCTTGATTGTTCTATTTTTTTCAAAGGTTTGTTTGGGTATTTACTTGTGTGAAAGATTCTAACCCGAATCTCGAGATACCTTAAGTATGTGACAATAGACCAAGGAAACTGTACGGCATGTACCGATACGGTTAATCTGGTAGTCACCGTTAGTGCGACACTTTGGTCTGTACTGATATCCCTTGAAAACGATCAAGGAGTATGTTAGGCTTCCGAAATGTCATTAAACACTAATTTGTCTTAGAACCTTTAGTTGAACTTGACTTGTGGCCTATTAAGTGACTAGCTTTGAAATTGATCGAAGTTAGTTATCCTCGAGGAATGTTTTGATCGGCCGTCCGAGCGCCGTATTGAGATGTTGTCTCCAAGGATCATAGAACCCGAATACTATTTTAAGACAGGTTTAAACCAACTCAACTTCAGTGGGGAGGGTATCACATATAAACCTCGTGCAAGCCTTTAAACCTAAGGCTATTGTTTGATTTGTTTGTGTTTGCCACATGTTTGACATCATGACATCATAAACATATCATTTTCTCACTAATCATTTCAAGGATCGAAGAGTTTACTTTGTTCTGTTGTTGCAGGTAATGGCTCCCGCTACCAAAGATTATATCAGGATCAACATCTCAACAGTACCATCTGAACTTAAGGACTTAATATCAGAATTTCCCAGAAATGCTCAATTCACTGAAAAGCACGGTCACCTACTCCATTTGGTTACCTCAAAATTTGAAGAAGACATGATACGGGTCCTGTTCCAGTTCTTTGATCCCGAACATCATTGTTTTACATTTCCTGATTACCAGCTAGTACCCACCTTGGAAGAGTTCTCTGAACTGATTGGGTTACCTGTTCGAGATCAATTACCTTTCACTGGTTTAGAAAAGATTCCAAAACCTGAAATAATTGCTGCTGCCTTACATTTACGAAAGTCGGAAATCGAGTCCAATTGGGAAACAAAGAGTGGAGTCAAGGGTTTGCTCGCTAAGTTCTTAATGGAAAAGGCTCGATTACTACTAAAAAACAGAAGTTACCAAGCTTTTGAAGAAATTGTGGCTCTTTTGATTTATGGGTTGGTTTTATTCCCTAATCCCGACCAATTCATAAGTGTACACGTTATCAACATTTTCTTAACCCGCAATCCGGTACCTACTTTGCTGGGAGACATTCTACATTCTTTACACACTCGTACTATGAAGAAACGAGGAACTCTTATGTGCTGTATACCATTACTGGCTAGATGGTTTACATTACACCTTCCCCGATCAGTGTTGAGAAACGAGCAAAGGATGCAATGGTCTCGCAGGATTATGTCTTTGTCTCATTCAGATATCCGGTGGAACAACTTCTTTCAAAGAGACATCACTCTCATTGACCATTACGGGGAGTACCGTAATGTACCACTCCTTGGCATTAGGGGAGGCATCACTTACAACCCCTCTTTAGCTTTGCGCCAATTCGGATATGCACGAAGAAATGGTCCTCATGACATGATTATCCGTGGCATTGTGTTCGACTACGAAGATGATCCCCAAAGATATCGACGAAGGTTTATACATGCTTGGGGCAGTGTCTACAAAGTAGAAAGCAAGACTTTAGGACAATGGAACTCTATTCCCATGGAGCCTTACCTCAAATGGGTGCGTGCTCGTGCTCAGAAGCTTATCATGCCATATCCCGCTATCCTGCCTGTGACCATTGAGCCAGAAGTCGAAGGGGACGAACCTCGAGTTATTCTACATCCAGACATGCCAACTGACCTGGAAGAGCTGCAGAAATCTTGGGTTCAACTAAAAGGAGAAAGAGACACCTTCAAAGCACACTATCAAGACTATGAGAGGAAAGTGTTGGAGCTCACCAGACAACTCCATGAAGAACAGCAGATCAACACATTCCTGGGAGCAAAGAGAAAGCGTCCATGGGAGGCTTGAGAATCCTTTATTTTCTTTATTTTATCTTGTAAAACCCGAAAGAGGCAAAGAAAGAAAAAAAAAGAAACAGAAAAAAAGGAAAAGAAAAAAAGAAATAAATTGTTTGACTAATAAATGTTTGTTTCTCTTTTGTTTAAACAAATTTAAATTCTAAGATCCTTGAAAACATTGCATATACATTTCATTCATAAACATTGCATAACAGGTTCACATGACGGGTCTCTCATCTCCTCGCTGTTTATTTCAGTTAGAAGGGATGGATTCTGAAACAAGCATCAAGAATCTCGAAGCACAGAACGCCCAAGTTCAGATAGCAATTCTGGAGCTAGCAAAGGGGCAACAAGAACTGAAAGCCCTGATGACTAAAAAGAAAAATAAGCCCAAGGGATCTATAGGTTTAAGCCACCTCATGAGAAAAGTCAAAGTCCCAGCCAGGATGCCCAGAAAAGCGCCAATCCTTGAAGTAGTCGGTGAAGGTGATCAAGAAGACAACCACAGCAACCAGGGTTCTGCCAAACTCTCTCTCTCTCTCTCTCTCTCTCTCTCTCTCTCTCTCTCTCTCTCTCCTGATGAAGAAGATTATCACTCCGAAGACGAACAGGGTGATAGAAAATACCAGCAGTTGGAAGAACGCATGAAAGCTATAGAGATACAAAAAATACCTGGTTTAGACTTCAACGATCTTGGACTCGTCTCAGATATTGTTATCCCTCCAAAGTTCAAAGTTCCTGTCTTTGCAAAGTATGATGGAGTCTCTTGCCCAAAGCTGCATTTAAGGTCCTATGTGAGGAAGATACTACCTCATACAGCAGATAACAAATTGTGGATTCATTTCTTCCAGGAAAGTCTGTCGGGTACACAACTCGAATGGTACTACCAGCTGGAAAGTACAAAAGTTCACACCTGGGAAGATCTGGCTGCTGCTTTCTACAAACAGTATCAATACAACGCTGACCTTCCACCAACCCGTACTCAACTACGAGGCAGGACTATGGCACCAAAAGAAAGTTTCAAAGAGTATGCACAAAAATGGAGAGATCTAGCTGGAAGGGTTCAACCACCCTTATCTGATCGCGAGCTGGTCGACATGTTCATGGGCACTTTAACTGGCCCTTTCTATAGTCATTTACTGGGAAGCTCGTCGTCTGGTTTCACTGACCTGATATTAACTGGAGAGCGTGTCGAAAGCGGCATTCAAAGTGGAAAAATTCAAGTAGGCTCCTCCTCTGGTACTACAAAGAGGCCCATCAGTGGGAGAAATGAAGTCAATACAATGCATAGTCAGAAAAGCCGCAAAAGTGAGCATCACCAATCTGTAGGGGTTGTTCTGATCTCTGCATCTGCACCTCAAAAAGATCAACCGCCAAAGTATACGCGTCGACCAGATGCACCAAGAAGAAACTTCACCAGAATCAATATTCCAATCTCTCAAGCATTGCAACACTTGTTAAAATCTAATCTGATTACATTGAAAAACCCTCCAAAGAATGTCAACACTTCCTCTCCGAGTTATCGCCCTGACGCAACATGTGCATACCATTCCAATTGTCCTGGACATGACGCAGATCATTGTTGGGCCCTGAAAAATAAAATACAAGACATGATAGATGCTGGGGAAATTGAATTCGATCCTCCAGAGACTCCAAATGTCATCACTGCACCTATGCCAAAGCACGACAAGACCGTTAATGCTATCATAGACACTGTTTATATCTATGATGTGAGAGAATTGTCAACTCCACTCCTTGAAGTCAAAAGAAAGCTAATACGAGCTGGTTTATTCCCAGGTTGTGACCCTGATTGCTTTTATTGTGCACACCTGTCGCACGCTCGCGAAAAATGAACAGAGTCGCCACCAATATATTTATCCCATAAGGGAAAGGAATATCAGAAAACCTAACAAAGGAAGGAACAGGGTCTTGCGACCAGAGAATCAAGGTACGGGAGTCGGTTACGCAAGGGGAAGGTATTAGCACCCCTCACGCCCATCGTACTCGATGGTATCCACCTATGTTTGTTTCTATCTAAAGGGTGTATACTATGTCTATGTCTAAATGCGAAATGAATGCAAAATGTAGGGAAAACAAAGAATTGTACTCGCACGGGCCCTACCCCGCTGCCTACGTATCCTATTCAGGAATCAGAGTTACTGTAGCTCGGCTAAAGATTTTCTGTTTGTTTTTGTGTTTTTTTAGTTGGGCGGAGTTAACGCTCGCGCTCTTGCATAAGGGATCGCCTAGGATGCAATGGAGCGGAGATAACGGTGCCCTTAGGAAGAAGAAAGAGATTGGTTTGTGTCTTTTAGGGTAGATGAGTGATGAACAGTACCCAATACCGGGCCACTCACCACTTTCTCTACTTTGCTTTAGTCTGAACCATTGTTAGATGTTTTAAGTGTTTTTGGTTGTGTATTTTTAAGGGGAATTTGTTTGCGATTCGAACCACATAAAAATGTATAATGATCGAGAAGCAGATTAGGGAATGAATCCCACTCACTTCTATCCCATTATGTAATGTTTGAGAAACAGATTAGGGAATGAATCCCACTCATTTCTCTCCCATTAATTAATGTTTGAGAAACAGATTAAGGAATGAATCCCACTCATTTCTCTCCCATTAGGTAGTGACCGAGAAACAGATTAGGGAATAAATCCCACTCGTTCCTATGCCACTAAGTGATTGAGAAACAGGTTAGGGAATGAATCCCACTCATTTCTCTATCACTTTCTTAATGTGATTCGCATCTTCCTTTTATTAATGTTTTAAAGAGTTGAAAAAGAAAAAGAATGCAAGAGGGAACTAACCTATTCTCTAATCTAAGTTATTCTAATCTATAATGGCCCTAAGGTCAAGGATACCTATCCTATCTCAATTCCTCTTAGCAAAGAAGGAAGAGTCTAAGGGAACATGGCAAGCAATAGCAAGATGTAATCAAAATCAAAGTAAGAAATGAGAGGCTAAGCATGGAAACAAGAGAAAGAAGCCCCAAGTCAGTAGCAACACATGGGATTGAATATCCCAAATCAAATACAAAAGCATCACGGTACCCTACAAAGACATCCACAAGAAGTCGTCAAAGTATCGCATGCGTCGCTACTTACCAATTAGCGGACAAACATCAATTAATCAAAACAAAAACAAATGAACACATGGTCTAAGCTTGAATTCAGTAGCAAACTCATTCATTTAGTTCCAATACCCTATGTTAATCTACATTAGTCGATTAGCATGAAACAATACAAAACTCTAACCAAAACTAGACAACACTAGGTCAATACTAACTAAACGGTTTCAAATTGTGAATGGAGTTAGAAACATGCAATCAAATGGTACAAGTCAGTAGCAAATAGCCTATACTAGGTGCCTAAACACTCACAAAATCATGCCAAGAAGTTTCACACAAAATTACGGGTCATTTGTACAAGTTACAGTGCAATCGTCAACCAAAAACAAGTTACTTACATATGCGAAAGAAAAATCGAGTAAAATGGGAAAACATGATTTAAAATTTTCAATTCCAGGTCTTAGGACCTCTAAACATCCCTAATTATATGTACAAAAAGGAACCGACATTATTTCATGAATGCATTTCAAATTGAGAGCACAAACGTCACAATTGTCTAATGGAAACGCATGTTAATCGAGTTAAACAAAGCTAAGCAAATACCAATCAAAACAAAGAATTAGGAATTCATTTTTTATACACATTATCATGGATTAGCCTATAGTAACCATACAAAAAATGGTGATTAAATTCTGATCCTAAGGTGTTAAACGAAATCACTTTGCGAAATCTATCAAAACCGAAAGGAACATGAACATACCAAAGTAAATGATTTATTTAAAATAGCAAACTAGTTTCTAAAAATCTACAAAAAATATCACAATTATGTACACACATATATCTATCTAAAACCTATTTTTATTCATTTTTTATTTCATGGAAAAATGATTTGGTAAGCAAAAATTAGAGGAACAAAACAATTGCAAACAAGAAATAAATCTGCTGGCCAGGGGGTGTGTATTAGTAAAAGCTTTGAACTGAGTCTATCTTAACTGGCGCTTGGGCCCAGAAGAGGGGGTGGAAATAGAAATTCGTGGAGCCCAATGAATATCAGTTTTGCTTGATCCAATTTCCATTTTATGGCTCAGACTTTGGTTCAATGATTCAGATATTTTCCATCAGATTTTATTAACAATGAAACTTTATGCTAATTCAGACTTTATCAACAATTAAATCCAATTAAACATCATTAATCACATTAAAAACCTAAAATCAATTGAATTAACAATAGAAAAGGGATTTAGGTTTTGCTACCTGTGACTATTGAGCTTTGCAACCGGATCTCCTTCTTCCTCTCGCGAACAACACGGCGGCGCGGAATCCACTCGTCCTCTCCGATCAGAACTTCTCCATCTCAAGCTCTCCATCTCCGATTCCACTTCTCTTATCTCTGCTCATCTCCGACCTCGTTTCAAGCTCTCCTTCTGTTTCTTCGTTGCCGAAATTCTTGCGCGAAAGGAGCCGTTGATTGCAGGTGTACTCTTCAAGAACAAGATCACCATTCAATACCGATGTCGCGTTGGAGGATATATGGTGATGACGCCGGTGCTGAAGCAAACCGGTGCTGATAAGAGATGGAGGATAGATGTTGCGTTGATGCGTGGTGAAGATTGATGGCGAAGATGTTGAATGTTGTAGAGAGGTGATGAAGATTGATTCTGATGCATAAGCGTGAATGGAGGAGAATCAAGTTGAAGATTTTTCTGAGGAATGGTGGTTGAATCAGGTATCGATCTCTGACTCTGTTATCTTTTATGGATTTTCCTTCTTTTCATTCTGAAAGTGATGGCGTGGTGTGATGAATTGGTGTGGAGAGAAGATTCAGAGAGAGATTGAAGATGAGAGTCAAGGTGGAAGGAGGTTGGTGGTGAATGAGCGTGAAGGGTGAAAATGAACGTGCCTCTGAACAATGGTGGGAGATTCTGTTATATAGTATCAGGGAGAATCAGAATTGATTGAAAGGTTAGTTACTTCTCTACTCTTCCTGATTCTTTCTGTTGTAGGATTCGGTTAGAGCTTGGTTAGTAGGTTGTTAGAATTCTGTTATTTCTGTTATTAGGTTGTTAGGAAATTGAAAGGTAGTTTGGAGGTTAGTTAAAGAATGGAAACTGAGTTAGAAATAGGTTGTTATAAACTGTTTTTTCTTGTATGGAGTGTGTGTATGTGATGTATGGATGAGTTGTGTTAATGATGAAATATATTTTTCATTTGTTGTAACAGGTATAGTGCTGGTTTGGATGTAGGTTATGTACAGTTTGGTTTAAACTTGAATGAATTTGAGTGTATGAAACTGTTGGTTTTGGAATGAATGTTAGCTTGCTGAGATGGATGTGTTCTGAATTTTCTCTTTGGTTTTTGATGATGATGTGAATTGTTTTAATGAAGTCAGTAGGCCAATATGTGTATGGTATATGATATGGGGCTTATGTGTATTGTGCAGGTTCAATGATGAGGTTATAGACTTTTTTTCTATCGGTTTAATGGACCATTCTTTGTGGTACAGGGACTGATTTATGTTTATTTCTGCCTCATTTTTCCGGCTGAATATGCGCTGATGCGGCACAGTTGATCCTTTTGTACATGCTTCTCTTTTTGAGTCCCAATGATTAATTACTTGAACCATGTTTGAATAGCTTTTTGATTGTGGAGTTTTGTCTTTTCTGTATTTGACTCAGCTTTACTGTTTCCACAGGTTTCGGGATCGGTGAGTTGCGTGTCGATACCGCTTCTAATAGAGATGTTCGAGGCGGATGAAGTCTGTATGAAGATGGAGTTCTCGAGCGAGGTTATTTACTCATGAAGAACAAATCAAGCTAGAAGCACCCGTTGAGATTTGGAACCAAGAGTCAAATGATATTATAACTCCTTTTTGGCATTAATTTCCCTTATGCAATTTTACACTCAGAATCACGGATCTTTCCTTGTGTGTTAACTCTCGGCTAGCAACCTTGTAAATTGATCAAAAGTGGAAATATTTGTCTTGATGCCACTTCAAATATAACCGATTGTTTGAATTTGCAACATTCTATCATAAGCACTTCAAAATGTCCAGGATTTTGGTGAAGTGAATACGTTATATAACGAGCTTAGACATTTGAAATACTTGCTGGGCACAAATTTCCAAGGCTGATAGTATGATAGTCTCATATGGATATGGGCTTCACGGATGCTTCAAATTTGGCATGCTAGCTAAAGTTATTTTTTTTCAGTTTCTTTCCATTGAATTTCCAATGATCCTAATTTGTAACTTGAATCCAATAGCATGAGATAAAAATGCAAAATTAATAAGAAAAATCTTATTTAATGCACCTTTTACCAATGAGAATTCATAGTGATCCAAATGCACACCACTCTCACTCCTAGGTCTTCAAACCACGATTCTTGAGAACTCATATGAGAACATACCTTTAAAGTGTAGGATCCCCAAGCCAAGTGAAACTCTAAAAGTCTTTTTACGACCCTTGATCCCTTGTCAAGTTTATTGATTAATGATGCATGTTATGTCAGTGACCTAATGGAAAGATGCAGATGAATGTAAAACATAAGCCAGATAGAAATAAATTAGGGGTAGGACAAATTTGGGGTATGACAGCTGCCCCTATTTAATCGTCTTAAACCTGAAGGTGAGATTGGCGCCAGCCTTTCGAACATTCAAGGTGGAAGAAGATTAAATATCAAGACCTGAAATTTGTACTGAAGAAAAGATGATGTAAGTGTTATCCTTATTTTTATGTTTTGATATCTGCTGGGGAAAAGAGAAATTTATTTCTGTTTTTTCTGGTGGAAGAATTTACAGTGGGTAATGGGTTTGAATGGAGATAGCTTATAATGTGGTAGCGGTGCCGACGCGGGGTTTTCAAAGAGAATGGTTGTATGAAACAATGATCGAAAGAAAAAGACCTCGTGCGATTTACGACTCAACGTCAGGACTGAAAGGAATAAGATCTCGTGGCGATCTATGACTCAACATCGAAAGAAGATCTCGTGGCGATCAACTCGTCAACAGAAGAAAAGGGAATAAGATCTCGTGGCGATCTTATGACTCAACATCGAAAGAAGATCTCGTGGCGATCAACTCGTCAACAGAAGAAAAGGGAATAAGATCTCGTGGCGATCTTATGACTCAACATCGAAAGAAGATCTCGTGGCGATCAACTCATCAACAGAAGAAAAGGGAATAAGATCTCGTGGCGATCTTATGACTCAACATCGAAAGAAGATCTCGTGGCGATCAACTCGTCAACAGAAGAAAAGGGAATAAGATCTCGTGGCGATCTTATGACTCAACATCGAAAGAAGATCTCGTGGCGATCAACTCGTCAACAGAAGACAAGGGAATAAGATCTCGTGGCGATCTTATGACTCAACATCGAAAGAAAATCTCGTGCGATTTTCCACACTTTGGAAAGGAATATGATCTCGTAGCGATCTATGACTCAACATCGAAAGAAGATCTCGTGCGATTTTCCACACTTTGGAAAGGAATAAGATCTCGTGGCGATCTATGACTCAACATCGAAAGAAGATCTCGTGGCGATCAACTCGTCAACAGAAGAAAAGGGAATAAGATCTCGTGGCGATCTTATGACTCAACATCGAAAGAAAATCTCGTGCGATTTTCCACACTTTGGAAAGGAATAAGATCTCGTGGCGATCTATGACTCAACATCGAAAGAAGATCTCGTGGCGATCAACTCGTCAACAGAAGAAAAGGGAATAAGATCTCGTGGCGATCTTATGACTCAACATCGAAAGAAGATCTCGTGGCGATCGACTCGTCAACAGAAGAAAAGGGAATAAGATCTCGTGGCGATCTTATGACTCAACATTGAAAGAAAATCTCGTGCGATTTTCCACACTTTGGAAAGGAATAAGATCTCGTGGCGATCTATGACTCAACATCGACTCGACATCGAGGGACAAAAGAAAACATTGTGTCAGACACTCATCAGAGATTGAAGATACCTCGCATCGGCTCCGTAGCTTAAAAGTGTTTGTAGTATGATAGCAGATATCAGGAAAAGTTTGTACAGGTAACAACTTTGAGGGGATGGGTCATTGTTCTGATTCAACATTAGCTCCTATTATCTGGCTCATGCTTTGTATGCATGTTTGAGTTTTTCTATGGCGTAATGATCCGCTTTGACGGATACGCTACGCTTTTGAGGATGCAATGTTATATGCAGTGAACACTATATGCAGGATGCCAAATAAAGGCATTGATGAGGTAAACACCAGGGAGAATCCCCCTAGTGTTAAGGACCACGTGGAGGTGCCAATAGATATTGGACTTTGATTTGTAAGATGCACCTTCTTTGACTTGAAGAATAATTTCTGACTTCTCACCATGTGTCACTACTTGGAGGATTTTCAGCTTTGAGGAGATTCCCTGGATTCACCATGTAGGGGATGAGAAATCTAGGTAACGAGCCTTGGTTAGGGAAGTAGGACAACTCCTAGGAGAAATAAACTCATATGCTTGAGGAATGGAACAAACTCTCAGGAGAAATAAACTCCATGCTTGGGGAGAGACCAAGGTTCCGGGAGAAATGAACTCCTATGATTAGGGAGAGGCCAATAAAGCTCTGAGGACCGTGCTCCAAGTTTCATGACCCATGAAGGAAATTGCCCCAGTGGATCCTTGGAGAGATTTGTCAAATCTCGACGTAACTGCCCCAGATTGGTAGAATTTGAGAGAGGATAAACCTCGATTCAATTGCCCCTGATTAGTTGAATTTGAGAGAGATTCCTCGACTTGATTGCCCCTGATTAGGTATATCTTACTAGAATCCTCAATCTTTCTTTGTTTTGAAGTCAAACAACATGGAAACAACTTTACCACGCTCAACGGAGTCTTCAAAGTCTTCCCCTCAGGGTAATCAAAGAAAGTATTAATTGTTCATGCCCCAACGGAGTTCTTTGGATAGCTTGCCCCTTGGTGGTCAGCATTTGGGATGATTGGCTTTTACTCCTCGGAGTTCTCAAGTCTCTTGTACCTTGACATGATCAAGTTACTCACTGATTCTGATCTTTGAAAATTTCCTTGATGTTAAGCACATATTTTGCATGCAAAAGAATGTTAATTCTAAGAATGATAATTCTAATGCAAAGCCTATGTTAGTCTTGAAGTTTAAAACTTTTTATGAAATGAGGTTGCAACCTCTTGTGACCGAATCACTAGTTGACACAACCTCGATTTTTTTGCATACGGAAGATAAAGCAAGCATACGATACCAACATGGATATGTGTCACGCCTCATTGGGAGTCAGTTAAACGCTATCTCATCGGAGTGTGCTTTCGAAATAAACCCTACTTCAATTAGGACTTTTAAGGGTTGTAACTTGGCCGGGTTCACGGTTTTCAGAAAACAAAGGATTTTAGGCTCGAAATTATTTGGTACCCACCCCCTTCGTGATGTTCTCCATTCCTAGGTTCAATTAACTCGACATGAGTGTTCATTCCTCACAAGGAATTTGGAATGGTTGAGGAGTCAATGAGGTTTTTTTTTGGACATGGCAGTCACTTCATCTTGCATTTTTGGTGTCTGATCACACGACTTTGTTCTTTTGATAAGGATTTTTATTTTGTAATCCTTATTATTCGATTCTGCTTTCCCTAACTTTTGCCTGGACAAATTCTCTTGAATTTTATTTTGGAGTCCAGCGGGATGCCCTAACTTTTGCCTAAGTCATTGTTTTCATGTTGTTGACTTAGCGGGCTCTCTTTTTTCTTTTGTTGTTTTTTTTTTTGAACAAGTCGTGTGATATCGTGTTGCTCTCGATTTGTTTGAAATATTGTGACTGCCTCATTCTTTGATTGATGAGGGATAACCATTGCGGTATTATCATCTTTTGACCTCTTGATGGAATAAGGATAATCATTGCGGTTTTGACATTCCTCAGCCCTTTGAAGGATAACCCTTGTTGTATCCTTAGATTTATACCTTTTTGGTGAGTTCTGAACACTCGATCAAGTTAAATGAACACTACCCTGCCCCAAGGTTAAAATAAGGGTTTTTATGATTAGAAAAGAAACTCCCTCTCCAAGGCTCAAAGGGGTTAACGAGGGTCTATCTCCCTTATATCTCCGGTGTTTGGGGATTTGAAACAATGCCTGTACATCCTCAGTAGGGTTTTTATTCGAAAACACATGATTAGAGATTTTTCATTTTTATCTTTCATCATTCTCCCTCAGCTTTTTGCGTAAGCAAGCGATTAGTAAAGTTGGTATCGTAATGCCAAAAACATTTTTATGAGTGAAAACGAATGGATTTCTTCAAGACTAACGTAAACAATGTATTATGATTTTCATTTAGAAATTAACAAGTTTTTACATCCTAGCAATGCTTAAACACACAAATGAAAAATTACAATGAGAATGCAGTAAGAAACTAAATGAGTGTCGTTGTTGAGGAGACTTGACTCCATCTGGACTTGTTGAGCTTGAATACCTTTTTGCAGTTCCTTCCAAATACTTCAGATTACTTCAAAAGAGAACCCCAACGAAGTCACCCAAGAGTTGTAAACTTTTGCCTTGCTTTAGGGATTCGAGCAACGCGGGTGGTGCGATGCTCAAGATAAGAGTACGTCTTGCTTATCCCTCGTGCGGGAGCCCCAAGCATAGTTGTTAGAGTAATAATCGCCATCATAAATGGGAAGAATCTTGTATGATCATCAACTCAAGAGAGCCACTTGTGGTGAAGAAGAACCAATACTAGAATCTTAACCAATTGTGATTCCAACAAACAAGGAAACGAATGAGCACAAGGCAATCACATCAATTTGTTTCTCATATTCTTCTTGTCTCTGTTAACTAGAAAAGCCACTGAGAAGGAGATCCTGAGAAAAGGCAACTGACATCTGAAGTAGAACCTTGAGAATGAGGATCATTGTGAAGAACACTCTTGATTATCACACAGAAGAAGATTCTGACGAAGTCACCCAAGAATTTGTAATGCTTTAGGGATTCGAGCAATGCGAGTGATGCAACGCTCAAGATAAGAGTGCGTCTTGCTTATCCCTCGTGCGGGAGCCCCAAGCATAGTCATTGAAGAAGTATTTGCCATCAAACATGGAGGAACTTTGCATGGTCACCAAACTTAGAGAAGCTACTTGTTGCAAGGAGAGCTCAAACACCAACTGAAACATCAACCTCCGCAGATATAACTGAGCACAAGAACCTCGAGAATGAGAGATGCTTCTACATAACATTCTTGATTACCCCTTGGAAAGAAGATTCTGACAAAGTTGCTCGAGAATTTGTGGTGCTTTCATTATTATCATACCAACGAGTTCGAACAAGGAAGTAGCCTTCTACAAAACAGGAAATACTTGAAATGAGAATGCAGAAATGAAATGATGATTGCCATAGTTGAGGAAACTTGACTCCCTCTAGGCTTATTGCTTTTTGTGACACTTTATGGAATACGGACATTCACTTGTGCGTGAACTCTTCGTCTTATGTGCAGGCCCTTTGGAGTGAATGATATCGCTTTGGAGTCAATGAGATCTTGGACTTTGTGTTTCAAAACATTGCAATCCTCAGTTGAATGTCCAGATGTCCCAGAATGGTACTCACACCTTGCATTTAAGTCATATCCTTGAGGAATCGGTGTTGGAGGGGGCTTAAACTCCCTTAGTTGGACCAAAGAATCCTTGAGCAAATGAGAAAGCAGCTGACTATAGGTCATAGGAATTGGGTCAATCCTTCTTGGTGGTCTCCTTGGCATTTGTGGACCTTGCTGATGGCAATGATTCCAGTACCCATTCTGTTCAGGTGTCTTCCTCTTTTGATTTGGCTGAGAAACAAATGGAGACTGATGAGGTGGGAAACCTGGAACCCAAGATGGTGCATTATGCTTCTGATTTGAAGTAGATCTGACATAGAAGTATGAATCAACCTTTTCTTCCACCGCAGTTGGAACCCCATTTCCTCGAACAAACATACCCTCGGGGGTGACCAAAATCACTTTTGAATCAATGAGATCTTGGATTTGCTGCTTCAGCGCCCTACAATTCTCAATATCATGACCAGGTGCCCCAGAATGGAACTCACATCGGGCATTGGCATCAAAGGTGGGGGGAAGCTTTTCAGGCGTAGCCAATTCTCGTAGCTCAACCAACTGAAGCTCCAGCAAACGGGGAAGTAACTGAGCGTAAGGCATCGGGATAGGATTGAGAATTCTCTGAGGTATCTTAGGCTTTTTTCCACACATTTGGCCTCCTTGAAGAACAGATTGGCATGGAGGTAATGGCACATGGAGTTGAGGAGGAACTTCCTGAGGTATTCCATGAGTGGGAAGGGATCCTACTGAAGAGAAGGGATCAACAACTTCTGTTGCAGCAGTAGGAACAACATCCCCTTCCTTTCTTAGTACCTTTTTCAGAACTTCCATGACCAAACTCACTTGAGTCTTCAACTGACTGTTTTCCTCTTTTAGTGCACCCTGATTATGGACCAATTCTTGCATTTCCAACATAAGATGACCCATTTGTTCCCTCATCTCATCCATTTCCTCACGGAGTTGTTCCATAGTTGATCTTGGAGTTGTGGCAGTGAGAAGTCAAATCTGTTGTTGATCTTGAAATTTGGATAGAAATGGTCCCATAAGTCTTTGAAAGAACCATGAAATGCATGATAGTATGAATGCATGTTTCATTTATGAGAGATCCTAAAGTCTTTTCACACACTTTCATTCTTCTTTTTTGGAATTAAAGCTTCTTTTTTTGTATAGAATATCTTTTCTTTTCTTTTTTGCTTTTCTATTTCCTTTTCTTTTACATATCTTTTCTTTTCTTTTCTTTTCTCTTTTTTTTTGGAAATAGACTTTAGGATCTTTCATAAATGGAGTGGACAAAGCAATGATGTTATGCAATGCAAAAGCATGGGATCCTCGGTCCATATAATCTTAGTAACCACTGTACAAACTTCTGAATAACTGATACAGGTCAAATATCACAGAATCAAAGGTCCGACACCTTTTTGAATACCAGGAAGACCAATAGTCACCAACAGTACCTGTCATGTATATCCCTCCCCATTCACAGGTGAATCTAGGTCAGGGTAGGTCAAAAAAGCCAACAGAGGATTGAAAGTAGGCGTAATCATACGATATTGCCTCTTTCAACCAAGCTCCGTCCGTGGATACATGATCGGATCAATCAGACATACGTCTTCTGTCCGTCATGGCCACTCTATTCCTAGTTCCTAAGGTATCACTCATGGCCTGGGTATTGGGCCTTTTACCTCGTAGAACATCCCACCCAACCTGCAAAACAGAACAGAAGACCCCAAGGAACACAGAATATAATCCATATGCATGATGTGCAAACAGAAATAAACATGATATGCAAGCAGAAAAATAAACATGCAAACATATATACAAGGTATAGACATAAAAACAAATAAACACCCAGTAAATAAACAAACAAACGCAGGCTAGGATCGACTCGCTATGGATGGACCAGCAACAGGTCTAGCAACATCCCCAGCAGAGTCGCCAGCTGTCGCACGCTCGCGAAAAATGAACAGAGTCGCCACCAATATATTTATCCCATAAGGGAAAGGAATATCAGAAAACCTAACAAAGGAAGGAACAGGGTCTTGTGACCAGAGAATCAAGGTACGGGAGTCGGTTACGCAAGGGGAAGGTATTAGCACCCCTCACGCCCATCGTACTCGATGGTATCCACCTATGTTTGTTTCTATCTAAAGGGTGTATATTATGTCTATGTCTAAATGCGAAATGAATGCAAAATGTAGGGAAAACAAAGAATTGTACTCGCACGGGCCCTACCCCGCTGCCTACGTATCCTATTCAGGAATCAGAGTTACCGTAGCTCGGCTAAAGATTTTCTGTTTGTTTTTGTGTTTTTTTAGTTGGGCGGAGTTAACGCTCGCGCTCTTGCATAAGGGATCGCCTAGGATGCAATGGAGCGGAGATAACGGTGCCCTTAGGAAGAAGAAAGAGATTGGTTTGTGTCTTTTAGGGTAGATGAGTGATGAACAGTACCCAATACCGGGCCACTCACCACTTTCTCTACTTTGCTTTAGTCTGAACCATTGTTAGATGTTTTAAGTGTTTTTGGTTGTGTATTTTTAAGGGGAATTTGTTTGCGATTCGAACCACATAAAAATGTATAATGATCGAGAAGCAGATTAGGGAATGAATCCCACTCACTTCTATCCCATTATGTAATGTTTGAGAAACAGATTAGGGAATGAATCCCACTCATTTCTCTCCCATTAATTAATGTTTGAGAAACAGATTAAGGAATGAATCCCACTCATTTCTCTCCCATTAGGTAGTGACCGAGAAACAGATTAGGGAATAAATCCCACTCGTTTCTATGCCACTAAGTGATTGAGAAACAGGTTAGGGAATGAATCCCACTCATTTCTCTATCACTTTCTTAATGTGATTCGCATCTTCCTTTTATTAATGTTTTAAAGAGTTGAAAAAGAAAAAGAATGCAAGAGGGAACTAACCTATTCTCTAATCTAAGTTATTCTAATCTATAATGGCCCTAAGGTCAAGGATACCTATCCTATCTCAATTCCTCTTAGCAAAGAAGGAAGAGTCTAAGGGAACATGGCAAGCAATAGCAAGATGTAATCAAAATCAAAGTAAGAAATGAGAGGCTAAGCATGGAAACAAGAGAAAGAAGCCCCAAGTCAGTAGCAACACATGGGATTGAATATCCCAAATCAAATACAAAAGCATCACGGTACCCTACAAAGACATCCACAAGAAGTCGTCAAAGTATCGCATGCGTCGCTACTTACCAATTAGCGGACAAACATCAATTAATCAAAACAAAAACAAATGAACACATGGTCTAAGCTTGAAGTCAGTAGAAAACTCATTCATTTAGTTCCAATACCCTATGTTAATCTACATTAGTCGATTAGCATGAAACAATACAAAACTCTAACCAAAACTAGACAACACTAGGTCAATACTAACTAAACGGTTTCAAATTGTGAATGGAGTTAGAAACATGCAATCAAATGGTACAAGTCAGTAGCAAATAGCCTATACTAGGTGCCTAAACACTCACAAAATCATGCCAAGAAGTTTCACACAAAATTACGGGTCATTTGTACAAGTTACGGTGCAATCGTCAACCAAAAACAAGTTACTTACATATGCGAAAGAAAAATCGAGTAAAATGGGAAAACATGATTTAAAATTTTCAATTCCAGGTCTTAGGACCTCTAAACATCCCTAATTATATGTACAAAAAGGAACCGACATTATTTCATGAATGCATTTCAAATTGAGAGCACAAACGTCACAATTGTCTAATGGAAACGCATGTTAATCGAGTTAAACAAAGCTAAGCAAATACAAATCAAAAGAAATAATTAGGAATTCATTTTTTATACACATTATCATGGATTAGCCTATAGTAACCATACAAAAAATGGTGATTAAATTCTGATCCTAAGGTGTTAAACGAAATCACTTTGCGAAATCTATCAAAACCGAAAGGAACATGAACATACCAAAGTAAATGATTTATTTAAAATAGCAAACTAGTTTCTAAAAATCTACAAAAAATATCACAATTATGTACACACATATATCTATCTAAAACCTATTTTTATTCATTTTTTATTTCATGGAAAAATGATTTGGTAAGCAAAAATTAGAGGAACAAAACAATTGCAAACAACAAATAAATCTGCTGGCCAGGGGGTGTGTATTAGTAAAAGCTTTGAACTGAGTCTATCTTAACTGGCGCTTGGGCCCAGAAGAGGGGGTGGAAATAGAAATTCGTGGAGCCCAATGAATATCAGTTTTGCTTGATCCAATTTCCATTTTATGGCTCAGACTTTGGTTCAATGATTCAGATATTTTCCATCAGATTTTATTAACAATGAAACTTTATGCTAATTCAGACTTTATCAACAATTAAATCCAATTAAACATCATTAATCACATTAAAAACCTAAAATCAATTGAATTAACAATAGAAAAGGGATTTAGGTTTTGCTACCTGTGACTATTGAGCTTTGCAACCGGATCTCCTTCTTCCTCTCGCGAACAACACGGCGGCGCGGAATCCACTCGTCCTCTCCGATCAGAACTTCTCCATCTCAAGCTCTCCATCTCCGATTCCACTTCTCTTATCTCTGCTCATCTCCGACCTCGTTTCAAGCTCTCCTTCTGTTTCTTCGTTGCCGAAATTCTTGCGCGAAAGGAGCCGTTGATTGCAGGTGTACTCTTCAAGAACAAGATCACCATTCAATACCGATGTCGCGTTGGAGGATATATGGTGATGACTCCGGTGCTGAAGCAAACCGGTGCTGATAAGCGATGGAGGATAGATGTTGCGTTGATGCGTGGTGAAGATTGATGGCGAAGATGTTGAATGTTGTAGAGAGGTGATGAAGATTGATTCTGATGCATAAGCGTGAATGGAGGAGAATCAAGTTGAAGATTTTTCTGAGGAATGGTGGTTGAATCAGGTATCGATCTCTGACTCTGTTATCTTTTATGGATTTTCCTTCTTTTCATTCTGAAAGTGATGGCGTGGTGTGATGAATTGGTGTGGAGAGAAGATTCAGAGAGAGATTGAAGATGAGAGTCAAGGTGGAAGGAGGTTGGTGGTGAATGAGCGTGAAGGGTGAAAATGAACGTGCCTCTGAACAATGGTGGGAGATTCTGTTATATAGTATCAGGGAGAATCAGAATTGATTGAAAGGTTAGTTACTTCTCTACTCTTCCTGATTCTTTCTGTTGTAGGATTCGGTTAGAGCTTGGTTAGTAGGTTGTTAGAATTCTGTTATTTCTGTTATTAGGTTGTTAGGAAATTGAAAGGTAGTTTGGAGGTTAGTTAAAGAATGGAAACTGAGTTAGAAATAGGTTGTTATAAACTGTTTTTTCTTGTATGGAGTGTGTGTATGTGATGTATGGATGAGTTGTGTTAATGATGAAATATATTTTTCATTTGTTGTAACAGGTATAGTGCTGGTTTGGATGTAGGTTATGTACAGTTTGGTTTAAACTTGAATGAATTTGAGTGTATGAAACTGTTGGTTTTGGAATGAATGTTAGCTTGCTGAGATGGATGTGTTCTGAATTTTCTCTTTGGTTTTTGATGATGATGTGAATTGTTTTAATGAAGTCAGTAGGCCAATATGTGTATGGTATATGATATGGGGCTTATGTGTATTGTGCAGGTTCAATGATGAGGTTATAGACTTTTTTTCTATCGGTTTAATGGACCATTCTTTGTGGTACAGGGACTGATTTATGTTTATTTCTGCCTCATTTTTCCGGCTGAATATGCGCTGATGCGGCACAGTTGATCCTTTTGTACATGCTTCTCTTTTTGAGTCCCAATGATTAATTACTTGAACCATGTTTGAATAGCTTTTTGATTGTGGAGTTTTGTCTTTTCTGTATTTGACTCAGCTTTACTGTTTCCACAGGTTTCGGGATCGGTGAGTTGCGTGTCGATACCGCTTCTAATAGAGATGTTCGAGGCGGATGAAGTCTGTATGAAGATGGAGTTCTCGAGCGAGGTTATTTACTCATGAAGAACAAATCAAGCTAGAAGCACCCGTTGAGATTTGGAACCAAGAGTCAAATGATATTATAACTCCTTTTTGGCATTAATTTCCCTTATGCAATTTTACACTCAGAATCACGGATCTTTCCTTGTGTGTTAACTCTCGGCTAGCAACCTTGTAAATTGATCAAAAGTGGAAATATTTGTCTTGATGCCACTTCAAATATAACCGATTGTTTGAATTTGCAACATTCTATCATAAGCACTTCAAAATGTCCAGGATTTTGGTGAAGTGAATACGTTATATAACGAGCTTAGACATTTGAAATACTTGCTGGGCACAAATTTCCAAGGCTGATAGTATGATAGTCTCATATGGATATGGGCTTCACGGATGCTTCAAATTTGGCATGCTAGCTAAAGTTATTTTTTTTCAGTTTCTTTCCATTGAATTTCCAATGATCCTAATTTGTAACTTGAATCCAATAGCATGAGATAAAAATGCAAAATTAATAAGAAAAATCTTATTTAATGCACCTTTTACCAATGAGAATTCATAGTGATCCAAATGCACACCACTCTCACTCCTAGGTCTTCAAACCACGATTCTTGAGAACTCATATGAGAACATACCTTTAAAGCGTAGGATCCCCAAGCCAAGTGAAACTCTAAAAGTCTTTTTACGACCCTTGATCCCTTGTCAAGTTTATTGATTAATGATGCATGTTATGTCAGTGACCTAATGGAAAGATGCAGATGAATGTAAAACATAAGCCAGATAGAAATAAATTAGGGGTAGGACAAATTTGGGGTATGACAACACCTACCCAATGGGTGTGAAAATTTGAAAGGAGGAATTCAAAAATGGATGGATCGTCGTATCATTATGTTTGAGAAGCTCCCTTCTATAGACAATTTGTGCGAAGTTTTTTCAAATGGGATGAGGATAGAAGACGTCTCAGTGGTTTCTAACATACCATTGAAAATACCTACCAAAGCTCCCTTCAAAATTTCTGCTGCACCCAGAGTGGCATCTGTAATCATCACCAGTCTGACTCCATTTCCATACTCCTCAGACAAAGCTGTCCCGTGGAGTTATGACACTAATGTTTATATCCATGGAGTTAAACAAGACACCTTGACTGAAGAGGCCATGAATTTTACTACTCCAACTGTTGATAATATTGTGGGTACTAGTAAGATTACGAGAAGTGGAAGGATCTTTTCACCAGAAATTACTCCAAATGTTGCTACTAATCCAGTCCAGGTCCCAGTTCCTAATCAAGATATCAATGCTCGAGGCAAAGAGCCACTAGTTGAACCAGTTCAATTACCGGTGGAAGTCACTATTGAAGATCCGTCGAGGCAAGAAATGGAGGAAATATTGAAAATCATCTGCAAAAGTGATTACAATATTGTCGAACAACTGGGGCACACTGCTTCAAAGATTTCAATGTTGTCTTTGTTAAAGTATTCAGAAGCTCATGCCAAGGCCCTGATGAAGTTCCTGAAAGCTGCCCATGTACCACAGGAGATTTCAGTCGACTAATTCGAAAATTGTGTTGCCAATCTAACAGTGAATAACGGTCTCGGTTTCTCTGATGCTGATTTAACCCCTGCTGGGAAAAATCACAATAAAGCCCTGCACATCTCTATTGAATGTAACGGCACCACTTTGTCTCATGTGCTGGTAGACAATGGTTCCTCCTTAAACGTGTTACCAAAAGTAGTACTGGAAAAACTTGACTTCGAAGGAGTTGTGTTACAACCAAGCGATGTTGTGGTAAGAGCCTTCGACGGGTCAACAAGAACAGTATACGGAGAAGTTAAGCTCCCAATCAGAGTGGGCTCTCAGATCTTTGATTCTACCTTTTACGTGATGGAAATTCATCAAGCATACTCCTGTTTACTAAGACGCCCTTGGATACATGGGGCAAGCGCTGTAACTTCTACCCTGCATCAGAAGTTAAAATATCTGGTAAAAGGCAAGGTTGTCACAGTTTATGGCGAAGAAGAATATGTGGTTAGTCACCTGAGTAACTCTAAGTATGTTGAGATAGATGGTGAATTCATCGAAACCCCCTGCCAATCTTTTGAGGTGGTCCCTCCAGATGTCTCTACTGCCAAACATATTTCTGCTACTCCTACTACAAAAATAACTCCAACTATGGTTTCTCTCAAAGATGCTAAAGCTGTGATCGAAGAATGTGGTTGCACAGTATGGGGACAACTCCTTGATGTGCCTTACAAATTCGATAAGCTAGGTCTGGGCTATGCTAATGGAACTCAAAAGAACGATCAAAGTCCTCGTTCTGGAGGATTAATGTCACATTGCATCAGCCAAGGAGTGAATGCTATTGAAGATGAAGTTCCACTTGTTTCCAAGGAAGTTTGGGATACTTTGGGAGAACCAAGCGGCAGGTATGATTTTCTAGTAAAGTACACCGCTCCTCAGAGTTCTTTTATTGCCATTGAAGACATCGTCCCAACTGGATGGGATGATCAGTTTGAAGATTGCAAAAGTTTCACAAGTTCCATTACTGAGCAATACCAAAGTCCACCTAGTCCGAAAGAAGTCTGGGATACACTGGGAGAACCAAGTGGTAAGTATGACTTTATGGTGAAGTATTCCGCTCCCCTGAGTTCGCAGATCGCTATTGAAGACATCACCCCAACTGGATGGGACAACCATTTCGAAGACAATATGACACTCACAAGCCCTATCGCTCCTGAAGAAGTCTGGGAAACACCAAATAACGAGAATGATTTTCTAACGCAGTACACTACTACCCAAAGTGCACAAGTCTCCTTCAAAGACATCATTCCTACTGGATAGGACGATCTTATCGGGTATCTCTCTCAGCCAACGGAAGTATCTCAGCCTGGGCTCTAGTATCCAGCAGAGTATCTTGCTCATCCTGAAGGATCAACAGCTCATTTCACCACCAAAGAAGTCAATGCTGTGGAAGACGAAGAAGACAACTGCGACTGGAACAACTGGATATTCCCTACTCACAACAATGGATTGAACAACTGGGAAGCCGAAGATGTTATCTCCTTTGATCAGGAGTAAATGCAATTTCCTGTTTTTGTTGTTTATATGTTCAAAGATAAAAATGGTTCCTGTACTATCGAACCATGAACTTAAAAGCCAGGTGCCTTGCCCGAAGCACACTGGTCCTTTTTATAAGAGTTTGTCATACCATGATCATGTTCATTCAATAAAATCATGGGACGTTTGCATATTCAAATCTTGTGATCCTTTTTGTTTCTTTCTTTACTTCATTCATTTTCAAATAGCTATGTGTTCTTACACACACCCACATGACTTTGAAAATCCGATCTACCAAACTGAGGACGAAAGTGAGGAAGATTGTGAAGTACCTAAGGAACTTGCAAGGCTATTAGAACAAGAAGAAAAGACTATACAGCCGCATGAAGAACCAATTGAAGTTATCAACCTAGGCTGTAACGAAGAAAAGAAAGAAGTCAAGATAGGGGCTGATTTAGAAGACAGTGTCAAGCAAAGACTGATTCAAATGTTACAAGACTACATTGAGATATTAGCTTGGTCCTATAAAGATATGCCTGGCCTTGACACGGATATTGTGGTCCATCGCCTGCCAATCAAAGAAGGAAGCACTCTAGTTAAGCAGAAATTGCAGAGAAGTAGGCCCGACATGTCCAAGAAGATCAAAGACGAGGTTGAAAAACAATTCAACGCTGGCTTTCTAAAAGTTGTAAGTTATCCTCCATGGATAGCTAACATCGTGCCTGTGCCTAAAAAAGACGGGAAGGTCAGAATGTGTGTAGACTACAGAGATCTGAATCGGGCAAGTCCCAAAGATGATTTCCCTTTACCTCACATCGATGTACTGGTTGACAATACTGCACAATGCAAGGTATTTTCCTTTATGGACGGATTCTCCGGTTACAATCAAATCAAGATGGCGCCCGAAGACATGGAAAAAACAACCTTTACAACACCCTGGGGAACTTTTTGTTACAAAGTAATGCCTTTTGGTTTAAAGAATGCAGGAGCAACATATCAGCGCGCAATGGTAGCTCTGTTCCATGATATGATTCATCAGGAAATAGAGGTTTATGTGGATGATATGATTGCAAAGTCCAACACCGAAGAAGAACATCTGGGTCATCTGCACAAGCTGTTTGACAGACTCAAGAAGTACAGGTTACGACTGAATCCAAACAAGTGTACCTTTGGAGTAAGATCCGGTAAACTCTTAGGTTTCATCGTCAGCATCAAGGGCATTGAAGTTGATCCTGCCAAGGTCAAAGCCATTCAAGAAATGCCCATACCCCGTACCGAGAAACAAGTCAGAGGATTCTTGGGATGTCTGAACTACATCGCCAGATTTATTGCCCATATGACTACTACTTGTGTGCCAATCTTCAAATTATTGAAGAAAGATCAAGTGGAAAGATGGAACGACAAATGCCAACTAGCTTTTGATAAGATCAAAGAATATCTTCAAAAACTGCCAATCTTGTTACCACCAGTGGAAGGAAGACCTCTGATAATGTACCTAACAGTGTTAGAAGATTCAATGGGGTGTGTACTAGGGAAACATGACGAGTCTGGCCGAAAATAGCATGCAATCTACTATCTTAGCAAAAAGTTTACCGATTGTGAAACAAGATACTCACTGCTCGAGAAAACTTGCTATGCCTTAGCATGGGCGGCTCGCCGACTAAGACAGTATATGCTAAACCATACCACTTTCCTGATCTCCAAAATGGATCCTATCAAATATGTATTCAAAAAACCTGCTCTCTCTGGAAGAATAGCAAGATGGCAAATGATCTTGACAGAGTATGACATCCAGTATACTTCACAAAAAGCAATCAAAGGAAGTGTGGTAGCTGATCATCTGGCTCATCAAGCAGTGGATGATTATCAAGCGTTGAACTTTGACTTCCCAGATGAAGACATTATGCTAGTTACTGACTACGAACAACCAGGACCAGAGGAAGTGAAGGATAGAAAAACACTTAGAAAGGGGGGGTTTGAATAAGTGTAGTCTTAAAAACTTGAACGATAAAAACAATTTGCACAGTTATTTTTATCCTGGTTCGTTGTTAACTAAACTACTCCAGTCCACCCCCACGGAGTGATTTACCTCACCTGAGGATTTAATCCACTAATCGCAACAGATTACAATGGTTTTCCACTTAGCCCACGACTAAGTCTTCTAGAGTATCCTGATCACAACCTGATCACTCTAGGAACAAATGCTTAGACACAAGCTAAGACTTTCTTAGAGTATTCTGACCACCACGTGATCACTCTAATTACAACTGCTTAGACACAAGCTAAGACTTCCTAGAGTATCCTGATCAACACTTGATCACTCTAGTTACTTACAAATTAATGTAATCAATTCTAAGAGTATTACAAATGCTTCTGAAAAGCTATAATCACAATAGTGATATTTCTCTTAACGTTTAAGCTTAATCTCACTAATATATTACAACAGCAATGTAGTGAGCTTTGATGAAGATGAAGTTTTTGAGCTTTGAGTTGAACAGCGTTTCAGCAAGTTCTTCTGATCCATTGCTTCTGAGACTGCCAGCTTCTGCAGCTTTGCTTCTTGGTTCTACTGCTTCTGATATATCAATATCAAAATCTGCAAAATTCTCAAACTGCTTTGGTTTTTCAAGACCAAGCTTATCATCAAATCTGATATTTATTGATTCTTCTACAATCAATGTTTCAGTATTGTATACTCTGTAGCCTTTAGAGCGTTCAGAATATCCAAGAAGGAAACACTTTTGTGTTTTAGAATCAAACTTACCAAGATGATCTTTAGTATTCAGAATAAAACATACACATCCAAAAGGATGGAAATATGAAATGTTGGGCTTTCTGTTCTTCCACAATTCATAAGGAGTCTTATTTAGAATAGGTCTGATAGAGATTCTATTCTGAATATAACACGCAGTGTTTATTGCTTCTGCCCAGAAATGCTTAGCCATATTGGTTTCATTGATCATGGTTCTGGCCATTTCTTGTAGAGTCCTATTCTTTCGCTCTACAACTCCATTTTGCTGTGGAGTTCTAGGGCAAGAGAAATCATGGGCAATACCATTTTCTTTGAAGAACTCCTCAAAGAATCTGTTCTCAAATTCGCCACCATGATCACTTCTGACCTTTATGATTTTGCACTCTTTCTCAGATTGGATCTGAGTGCAGAATTCAAAGAACACTGAATGAGACTCATCCTTGTGTTTCAAGAACTTTACCCATGTCCAGCGGCTATAATCATCTACAATGACTAATCCATATTTCTTCCCTCTGACAGATGCTGTTTTGACTAGGCCAAACAGATCAATGTGCAAGAGTTCTAACGGCCTTGAGGAAGAAACAACATTCTTAGACTTGAATGCAGGTTTGGAGAACTTGCCCTTCTGACATGCTTCACGAAGAGCATCTGATTTGTATTT
Source organism: Vicia villosa (assembly GCF_029867415.1). NCBI lineage: Eukaryota > Viridiplantae > Streptophyta > Magnoliopsida > Fabales > Fabaceae > Vicia > Vicia villosa. The sequence goes on along the minus strand of NC_081181.1, from coordinate 89,561,887 downwards.
CAGATTTGGGAGTCCTCTGACCAGATTTAGTTTGTTAATCTGAGAAATCTTTCTCAAACTAGCATGTCCTAATCTTCTGTGCCAGACCCATTGCTCCTCAGAAACAGACATAAGACAAGTCACCTTCTGCTTCTCAAGATCAGAAAGATCAATCTTGTAAATGTTGTTCTTTCTCTTGCCTGTAAATAGGATTGAGCCATCCTTCTGACTTACAGCCTTGCAAGACTTTTGGTTGAAGATTATATCATAACCATTGTCACTTAATTGACTTATGGACAATAAGTTATGCGTTAATCCTTCTACAAGAAGTACATTGGTTATGGAAGGAGAGTTACCAAGGCTTATGGTTCCAGAACCAATGATTTTGCCCTTCTGATCTCCTCCAAACTTGACTTCTCCACCTGGCTTAAGAACCAGGTCTTGGAATGTAGACCTTCTTCCCGTCATGTGTCGCGAGCACCCAGAGTCCAGGTACCATGACATTTTGCTTTTTGTCCTCTTTGCCGCCAAGGATATCTGCAACAGAAATTATCTTCTCCTTAGGTACCCACAATATCTTGGGTCCTTTCTTGTTAGTTCTCCTCAAGTTCTGATTGAACTTGGGTTTAGCAGAATATTTAACAGGAGGAACAGCATGATATTCTTTAGGTTTGTCAGCATGATATTTCTTAGGATGTGTCACAAGCTTCTTGGTGTGAACAGTGTTAAACTTCTGTGCATGTGAAGTGAACCTAATATCATGTGCATGGCCATATTTGAAATGATTATACAATGTCTTGTATGTGATCTTCAGATCATCAACAGGTTCAAATTTATGTGAGGTATCACCCTCATAGCCAAAACCAAACCTTCTGTTTCTAGAAACACCATATATCATAGAAGCAAGATGACTTCTGCCAATACTTCTAGATAAGAACTTTCTGAAGCTCGAGTCATATTCTTTCAGAATATGATTCATGCGAGGAATGGATTTTTCTGTTTTAGAAGGAGATCCACTATCTTTGGATAGATTTAAAACTTTTTCCTTCAGTTCAGAATTTTCCAATTCCAGCTTCTTAGTTTCAAATTCAAACTGCTTTTTCAGCTTTTTGTATTTGATACTAAGATGAGCCTTGAGTTCCTGAAGTTCTGTTAAACTGGAAACTAACTCTTCTCTAGATAGTTCAGAAAATACCTCTTCAGAATCTGATTCTGATGTAGATTTTGATCCATCATCTTCTGTAGCCATCAGCGCGAAGTTGGCTTGCTCTTCTTCAGAGTCTGATTCTGATTCTGATTCAGAATCATCCCATGTTGCTATAAGACCTTTCTTCTTATGAAACTTCTTCTTGGGATTCTCCTTCTGAAGTTTTGGACACTCGTTCTTGTAATGTCCAGGCTTATTGCACTCATAGCAGACAGCGTTCTTCTTGTCAGATCTTCTGTCACCGGAAGATTCTCCTCGTTCAAATATCTTTGAACTTCTGAAGCCTCTGAACTTCCTTTGCTTGCTCTTCCAGAGTTGGTTTACCCTTCTGGAGATCATGGACAGTTCATCTTCTTCTTTAGATTCTTATTCTTCAGGATCTTCTTCTCTAGCCTGAAAAGCGTTAGTGCATTTTTTAACATTAGATTTTAATGCAATAGACTTACTTTTCTTCTGAGGCTCGTTTGCATCCAGCTCTATTTCATGGCTTCTCAAGGCACTGATAAGCTCTTCCAACGAAACTTCATTCAGATTCTTGGCAATCTTGAATGCAGTCACCATTGGACCCCATTTTCTGGGTAAGCTTCTGATGATCTTCTTTACATGATCAGCCTTGGTGTAGCCTTTATCCAGAACTCTCAATCCAGCAGTTAGAGTTTGAAATCTTGAGAACATCTTCTCAATATCTTCATCATCCTCCATCTTGAAGGCTTCATATTTCTGGATTAGAGCAAGAGCTTTAGTCTCCTTGACTTGAGCATTTCCCTCATGGGTCATTTTCAATGACTCATATATATCATGGGTAGTTTCCCTGTTAGATATCTTCTCATACTCAGCATGAGAGATAGCATTCAGCAAAACAGTCCTACATTTATGATGATTCTTGAAAAGCTTCTTCTGATCATCATCCATTTCTTGCCTTGTAAGCCTTACGCCACTGGCTTTCACTGGATGATTGTAACCATCCATCAGAAGATCCCATAATTCACCATCTAGACCAAGAAAGTAACTTTCCAGTTTATCTTTCCAGTATTCAAAGTTTTCACCATCAAATACTGGTGGTCTAGTATAACCATTGTTACCATTGTATTGCTCAGCGGAGCCAGATGTAGATGCAGATGTATTTGTTGGAATTTCACCAGCCATCTTTTACTGAAGCGTTTTTCTCTTCCTGAATCTTTTCTAAACACGGTTAAGTGCTTGCACCTTAGAACCGGCGCTCTGATGCCAATTGAAGGATAGAAAAACACTTAGAAAGGGGGTGTTTGAATAAGTGTAGTCTTAAAAACTTGAACGATAAAAACAATTTGCACAGTTATTTTTATCCTGGTTCGTTGTTAACTAAACTACTCCAGTCCACCCCCACGAAGTGATTTACCTCACCTGAGGATTTAATCCACTAATCGCAACAGATTACAATGGTTTTCCACTTAGCCCACGACTAAGTCTTCTAGAGTATCCTGATCACAACCTGATCACTCTAGGAACAAATGCTTAGACACAAGCTAAAACTTTCTTAGAGTATTCTGACCACCACGTGATCACTCTAACTACAACTGCTTAGACACAAGCTAAGACTTCCTAGAGTATCCTGATCAACACTTGATCACTCTAGTTACTTACAAATTAATGTAATCAATTCTAAGAGTATTACAAATGCTTCTGAAAAGCTATAATCACAACAGTGATATTTCTCTTAACGTTTAAGCTTAATCTCACTAATATATTACAACAACAATGTAGTGAGCTTTGATGAAGATGAAGTTTCTGAGCTTTGAGTTGAACAGCGTTTCAGCAAGTTTTTCAGAGTAAGTTCGTTCAGAATTAGTAACCTTGCTTCTCATCAGAACTTCATATTTATAGGCACTTGAGAAGATGACCGTTGGGAGCATTTAATGCTTTACGTATTCCGTACAGCATTGCATTTAATGTTTCACGCTTTTGTCAACTACCTCGAGCCTTGTTCACGCTGTGTCTACTAATGTTGCCTTTAATAGCTTCCAACGTTCCTTTTGTCAGTCAGCGTAGCCTGCCACCTGTACTTTCTTCTGATCTGATGTTTGTGTATACAAAGTTTGAATATCATCAAAGTCAAACAGCTTGGTGCATAGCATCTTCTTGTCTTCTGACCTTGAAGTGCTTCTGAGCGTGATACCATGAGAACTTCAGTGCTTCTGCTTCTGATCTCAAGTTCTTCTGATGCTTACATAGACCCATGTTCTGATTTTGCCTTGACCATCTTCTGATGTCTTGCCAAACCATGTTCTGATGTTGCATGCTGAACCTTCTGAGACAAAGCTACTGAGCGCTGATTTGTGCATACTCTTTATATATTTCCTAAAAGGGAAATTGCAATGTATTAGAGTACCACATTATCTCACACAAAATTCATATCCTTGTTATCATCAAAACTAAGAATATTGATCAGAACAAATCTTGTTCTAACAATCTCCCCCTTTTTGATGATGACAAAAACATATATAAATGATATGAATTTGCGATCAGAAAGAGCAGACGGCTAAAGACAATTTACACAGCTATAGCATAAGCATGTGAGTATGTCTCCCCCTGAGATTAACAATCTCCCCCTGAGATGAATAATCTCCCCCTGAAATTAATACTAGAAGAATTTTATAAATAAATGACTTCCCTGAGTATTTCAGTAGAGACGTTCACAGTGCTTGATCTTCAGAACATTCATGACTTCTGATTTCTGCTTCCATAGGACAGCTTCAGAACATTGAATTTCTTTAAATCCTCAGAACATTCACAGCTTCTGATTCCTGCTTCCATCGGATAGCTTCAGAACTTGAATTTCTTTGATCTTCAGAACATTCACAGCTTCTGACTTCTGCTTCCATCGGACAGCTTCAGAACTTGAATTTCTTTAGATCTTCAGAACATCCACAACTTCTGATTCTTGCTTCCATTGGGACAGCTTCAGAGCTTGAATTTCTTCTTTCATCACTTCATGCTAGATTGTATCAGAACATTGTTGAATGTACCAGAGCATCATCAGAGCATCTCTACATCCTGAAATGTTACAGAACAAAACTAAACGACAAAAGTCAGCATGAATGAGTCAGAACATAGAATATGTTTCAGAACACATAATATGTATCAGAGCCATATAGAATGTATCAGAACAAATAGACATAATGTTTCAGATCATATTCTATCATCAGAATATCTGAATATTCTTCCTTCTTCCTTCTGATTCTGATTCTGAAGCTTCATAGCACTCAGCTTGCTTCAAGAATCCAAGAACTTGATTCATTTTGTTGCTTCTCATGTTGATCTTTAAAGAGAATCTTCAATTCCTGCAACAACACAACTTAAAGCATAGAACTTTGTAAGTTCTGTTAGTAATGTGGGGCCTTTTTACCCGGTAACTGATAATATTTAATCAAATCATTTATCATATATTTTCTCCCCCTTTTTGTCATAAAATCAAAAAGAATATAAAAGATTCAGATGTAGAAAACGACAAAGGAAAGAAACAGAATTAAACTTTTCATTGATTAAACAAGCAGGATTACAAAAGATGTATGCAGAATAACAGATGCAACAAAGAAAGAAAACTACAAAGACCTAAGGACTACAATCCTAGCTTAGACATAATCTTAGCTAATATATCATGAATCCCTGCGGTGTTTTCAGTTTGTCTAGCCATGAAAGCTTGAAACTCTGCATGTCTGTCCAGACTGGAACCTCCACTGTAAGAGAATGCATGAATTCAAGGAGGAAGTGAGAGACAGTTCACAGGAAGAGAACTAATGTCTCAAACGGGGCTTTCCCTTAACATAGAAGTCAAGAACATGATCCTTAACATCATCCAATATCTCAAGAAAGTCTTCTTCCTTTGGATAAATGTTGATAACAGCATCACAGAAGAGATCTGACTTGAGACTTCTTGGAATCTTGAGAGATCCGTCTTGAAATCAATGTGAGCGATCCCCGAGATTTGTTTCTCAACTTGGAACCAGACAACCCTTCCAACCGTTCTATTCAAATAGATCGACCACCCTTGAGCCTTTGTCTTCGTTTTTGGTTTGAAAACATAAACACCCAAGTCATCAGAGTCCACAGAAGATTTACACAAAACTTCCATTTCTGATGAAGGAATGTAGCGAGTTTTCAGTGGAGAAACCTCTTGAGAGGAACTTGAAGACGGATTCATGGTGAATGCTAGGTTGAAGATGAATAAACTAGGGTTTATGCAAAATGCAGATAAAGAGAGAGAGAGAGAGAGAGAGAGAGAGAGAGAGAGAGAGAGAGAGAGAGAAATAAATAGAGGGAAAAGAAACGTTTGAGGAGTATAAAAAGAAACTGAAATGATGAATGGCATTTAATGTTACGTGATGTGAGGAGAGATAATAATGACAAAAGAAGTGATTAGCACAGTTACCTAAGTAGGCGTCCCCTCAACTGCACGCACGCTTGTCCAGAAATAGTGAACACGTGTTTACCATCTGGATAGCCAGTTACAGCTGTTTTACTTTTAAAGAGATTCTGAGTCAACTTAGACAATGAAACGTTAGTAATAACAGAATCACTACTTCTAATTGATCACAATCAGAACTTCTTATAAAAGACTACTCCAATCTCATTTCAGAAGATACTCATACATAAGATCTTCTCATCTTCTCATTCTGGGCATAAATCCATACTGATATTCTTCAAAATGAACTTAAACCTATCTTCAGCAAGGGGTTTTGTAAAGATATCAGCCCATTGATGGTCTGTATCCATGAAGTTTAAAGATATAACACCCTTCTGAACATAGTCCCTTATGAAATGATGTTTAATCTCAATATGTTTAGCTTTTGAATGTAAGATAGGATTCTTAGATAAACATATAGCAGAAGTATTATCACAGAAAATAGAAATGTTACTCTCATATATCTGATAATCTTCTAGCTGACTTCTCATCCAGAGCATTTGTGTGCTACAACCAGCAGCAGCAACATATTCTGCTTCTGTTGTTGAGAGGGCAATTGTAGCTTGCTTCTTGCTGTACCATGAGATCAGATGACTTCTAAGAAATTGACAACTTCCAGAAGTGCTCTTCCTTTCTATTCTATCTCCAGCATAGTCAGCATCACAGAATCCTACTTTGTAATCTTTTGATCTTCTGTAAACTAAACCAACATTAGTAGTACCTTTCAGATACCTCAGAATTCTCTTAACCGCAGTTAAATGAGATTCTCTTGGATCTGATTGGAATCTAGCACACAAACAAACACTGAAGAGAATGTCAGGTCTAGAAGCAGTTAGGTATAGAAGAGATCCAATCATACCTCTGTACAACTTATGATCTACCTTCTTACTTACCTCATCCTTACCTAGGACACATGTTGGATGCTTAGGAGTTTTGGCTTCTTTGCTTTCAGAAAGATTGAACTTCTTCAGAAGTTCTTTCACATACTTCGTTTGACGAACATAGGTTCCATCAGAAGTTTGGTTGATTTGAATCCCAAGGAAATACTTGAGTTCTCCCATCATGCTCATTTCAAATTCAGCCTGCATAGACTCAGCAAACTCCTTTCCAAGTGTAGCATTAGATGTTCCAAAGATGATATCATCAACATATATTTGACATATTAAAATATCCTTTTTAAAGGTTTTACAAAAGAGAGTAGTGTCCACTTTTCCTCTAGTGAAACCATTTTCCAGAAGGAAAGAACTTAAACGTTCATACCAAGCTCTCGGAGCTTGCTTCAATCCGTATAATGATTTCTTTAATTTAAAAACATGATTTGGAGACTTGGAGTCTTCAAAACCAGGAGGTTGATGGACATAAACTTCTTCATCTATATAACCATTTAAGAAGGCACTCTTGACATCCATCTGATAAAGAGTGATGTTATGTTGAGTGGCAAAAGAAATTAATAGACGAATAGATTCTAACCTGGCCGCTGGTGCAAAGGTTTCTGTGTAGTCAATCCCTTCTTGCTGACTATAACCTTGAGCAACCAGTCTGGCTTTGTTTCTTACCACTTCTCCCTTCTCGCTTAGCTTGTTTCTGAACACCCACTTAGTGCCGATGATGTTAAAACCTTTTGGTCTAGGAACCAAGTCCCATACATCATTCCTTGTAAACTGATTGAGTTCTTCTTGCATGGCAGTTATCCAGTCTGGATCTTCTAGAGCTTGATCAAAAGAAGTTGGCTCGATCAAAGAAACAATACCTAATTGACATTCTGCATTGTTCTTAAGGAATGCCCTTGTTCTGATGGGATCATCTTTCTTCCCAAGGATCTCATCTTCTGAATGAGCTGAAGCAAGTCTAGGTGATCTTCTGACTGTTGGCTCTTCAGAAATCCTGAGATTCTCTAAAGATGCAGCAACTTGATCTTCTGATCCATTGCTTCTGAGACTGCCAGCTTCTGCAGCTTTGCTTCTTGGTTCTACTGCTTCTGATATATCAATATCAAAATCTGCAAAATTCTCAAACTGCTTTGGTTTTTCAAGACCAAGCTTATCATCAAATCTGATATTTATTGATTCTTCTACAATCAATGTTTCAGTATTGTATACTCTGTAGCCTTTAGAGCGTTCAGAATATCCAAGAAGGAAACACTTTTGTGCTTTAGAATCAAACTTACCAAGATGATCTTTAGTATTCAGAATAAAACATACACATCCAAAAGGATGGAAATATGAAATGTTGGGCTTTCTGTTCTTCCACAATTCATAAGGAGTCTTATTTAGAATAGGTCTGATAGAGATTCTATTCTGAATATAACACGCAGTGTTTATTGCTTCTGCCCAGAAATGCTTAGCCATATTGGTTTCATTGATCATGGTTCTGGCCATTTCTTGTAGAGTCCTATTCTTTCGCTCTACAACTCCATTTTGTTGTGGAGTTCTAGGGCAAGAGAAATCATGGGCAATACCATTTTCTTTGAAGAACTCCTCAAAGAATCTGTTCTCAAATTCGCCACCATGATCACTTCTGACCTTTATGATTTTGCACTCTTTCTCAGATTGGATCTGAGTGCAGAATTCAAAGAACACTGAATGAGACTCATCCTTGTGTTTCAAGAACTTTACCCATGTCCAGCGGCTATAATCATCTACAATGACTAATCCATATTTCTTCCCTCTGACAGATGCTGTTTTGACTAGGCCAAACAGATCAATGTGCAAGAGTTCTAACGGCCTTGAGGAAGAAACAACATTCTTAGACTTGAATGCAGGTTTGGAGAACTTGCCCTTCTGACATGCTTCACGAAGAGCATCTGATTTGTATTTCAGATTTGGGAGTCCTCTGACCAGATTTAGTTTGTTAATCTGAGAAATCTTTCTCAAACTAGCATGTCCTAATCTTCTGTGCCAGACCCATTGCTCCTCAGAAACAGACATAAGACAAGTCACCTTCTGCTTCTCAAGATCAGAAAGATCAATCTTGTAAATGTTGTTCTTTCTCTTGCCTGTAAATAGGATTGAGCCATCCTTCTGACTTACAGCCTTGCAAGACTTTTGGTTGAAGATTATATCATAACCATTGTCACTTAATTGACTTATGGACAATAAGTTATGCGTTAATCCTTCTACAAGAAGTACATTGGTTATGGAAGGAGAGTTACCAAGGCTTATGGTTCCAGAACCAATGATTTTGCCCTTCTGATCTCCTCCAAACTTGACTTCTCCACCTGGCTTAAGCACCAGGTCTTAGAATGTAGACCTTCTTCCCGTCATGTGTCGCGAGCACCCAGAGTCCAGGTACCATGACATTTTGCTTTTTGTCCTCTTTGCCGCCAAGGATATCTGCAACAGAAATTATCTTCTCCTTAGGTACCCATAATTTCTTGGGTCCTTTCTTGTTAGTTCTCCTCAAGTTCTAATTGAACTTGGGTTTAGCAGAATATTTAACAGGAGGAACAGCATGATATTCTTTAGGTTTGCCAGCATGATATTTCTTAGGATGTGTCACAAGCTTCTTGGTGTGAACAGTGTTAAACTTCTGTGCATGTGAAGTGAGCCTAATATCACGTGCATGGCCATATTTGAACTGATCATACAATGCCTTGTATGTGATCTTCAGATCATCAACAGGTTCAAATTTATGTGAGGTATCACCCTCATAGCCAAAACCAAACCTTCTGTTTCCAGAAACACCATATATCATAGAAGCAAGATGACTTCTGCCAATACTTCTAGATAAGAACTTTCTGAAGCTCGAGTCATATTCTTTCAGAATATGATTCATGCTAGGAATGGATTTTTCTGTTTCAGAAGGAGATCCACTATCTTTGGATAGATTTAAAACTTTTTCCTTCAGTTCAGAATTTTCCAATTCCAGCTTCTTAGTTTCAAATTCAAACTGCTTTTTCAGCTTTTTGTATTAGATACTAAGATGAGCCATGAGTTCCAGAAGTTCTGTTAAACTGGAAACTAACTCTTCTCTAGATAGTTCAGAAAATACCTCTTTAGAATCTGATTCTGATGTAGATTCTGATCCATCATCTTCTGTAGCCATCAGCGCGAAGTTGGCTTGCTCTTCTTCAGAGTCTGATTCTGATTCTGATTCAGAATCATCCCATGTTGCCATAAGACCTTTCTTCTTATGAAACATCTTCTTGGGATTCTCCTTCTGAAGTTTTGGACACTCGTTCTTGTAATGTCCAGGCTCATTGCACTCATAGCAGACAGCCTTCTTCTTGTCAGATCTTCTATCACCGGAAGATTCTCCTCGTTCAAATATCTTTGAACTTCTGAAGCCTCTGAACTTCCTTTGCTTGCTCTTCCAGAGTTGGTTTACCCTTCTGGAGATCATGGACAGTTCATCTTCTTCTTTAGATTCTGATTCTTCAGGATCTTCTTCTCTAGCCTGAAAAGCGTTAGTGCATTTTTTAACATTAGATTTTAATGCAATAGACTTACCTTTCTTCTGAGGCTCGTTTGCATCCAGCTCTATTTCATGGCTTCTCAAGGCACTGATAAGCTCTTCCAACGAAACTTCATTCAGATTCTTGGCAATCTTGAATGCAGTCACCATTGGACCCCATTTTCTGGGTAAGCTTCTAATGATCTTCTTTACATGATCAGCCTTGGTGTAGCCTTTATCCAGAACTCTCAATCCAGCAGTTAGAGTTTGAAATCTTGAGAACATCTTCTCAATATCTTCATCATCCTCCATCTTGAAGGCTTCATATTTCTGGATTAGAGCAAGAGCTTTAGTCTCCTTGACTTGAGCATTTCCCTCATGGGTCATTTTCAATGACTCATATATATCATGGGCAGTTTCACTGTTAGATATCTTCTCATACTCAGCATGAGAGATAGCATTCAGCAAAACAGTCCTACATTTATGATGATTCTTGAAAAGCTTCTTCTGATCATCATCCATTTCTTGCCTTGTAAGCCTTACGCCACTGGCTTTCACTGGATGTTTGTAACCATCCATCAGAAGATCCCATAATTCACCATCTAGACCAAGAAAGTAACTTTCCAGTTTATCTTTCCAGTATTCAAAGTTTTCACCATCAAATACTGGTGGTCTAGTATAACCATTGTTACCATTGTATTGCTCAGCAGAGCCAGATGTAGATGCAGATGTATTTGTTGGAATTTCACCAGCCATCTTTTACTGAAGCGTTTTTCTCTTCCTGAATCTTTTCTAAACACGGTTAAGTGCTTGCACCTTAGAACCGGCGCTCTGATGCCAATTGAAGGATAGAAAAACACTTAGAAAGGGGGGTTTGAATAAGTGTAGTCTTAAAAACTTGAACGATAAAAACAATTTGCACAGTTATTTTTATCCTGGTTCGTTGTTAACTAAACTACTCCAGTCCACCCCCACGAAGTGATTTACCTCACCTGAGGATTTAATCCACTAATCGCAACAGATTACAATGGTTTTCCACTTAGCCCACGACTAAGTCTTCTAGAGTATCCTGATAACAACCTGATCACTCTAGGAACAAATGCTTAGACACAAGCTAAGACTTTCTTAGACCACCACGTGATCACTCTAATTACAACTGCTTAGACACAAGCTAAGACTTCCTAGAGTATCCTGATCAACACTTGATCACTCTAGTTACTTACAAATTAATGTAATCAATTTTAAGAGTATTACAAATGCTTCTGAAAAGCTATAATCACAACAGTGATATTTCTCTTAACGTTTAAGCTTAATCTCACTAATATATTACAACAGCAATGTAGTGAGCTTTGATGAAGATGAAGTTTCTGAGCTTTGAGTTGAACAGCGTTTCAGCAAGTTTTTCAGAGTAAGTTTGTTCAGAATTAGTAACCTTGCTTCTCATCAGAACTTCATATTTATAGGCACTTGAGAAGATGACCGTTGGGAGCATTTAATGCTTTGCGTATTCCGTACAACATTGCATTTAATGTTTCACACTTTTGTCAACTACCTCGAGCCTTGTTCACGCTGTGTCTACTGACGTTGCCTTTAATAGCTTCCAACGTTCCTTTTGTCAGTCAGCGTAGCCTGCCACCTGTACTTTCTTCTGATCTGATGTTTGTGTATACAACGTTTGAATATCATCAGAGTCAAACAGCTTGGTGCATAGCATCTTCTTGTCTTCTGACCTTGAAGTGCTTCTGAGCGTGATACCATGAGAACTTCAGTGCTTCTGCTTCTGATCTCAAGTTCTTCTGATGCTTGCATAGACCCATGTTCTGATTCTGCCTTGACCATCTTCTGATGTCTTGCCAGACCATGTTCTGATGTTGCATGCTGAACCTTCTAAGACAAAGCTTCTGAGCGCTGATTTGTGCGTACTCTTTATATATTTTCTGAAAGGGAAATTGCAATGTATTAGAGTACCACATTATCTCACACAAAATTCATATCCTTGTTATCATCAAAACTAAGAATATTGATCAGAACAAATCTTGTTCTAACAGGAAGGACCCGAGCCAGGATCCCGATGGACTATGGTTTTTGATGGAGCCTCTAATGCACTTGGCAATGGCATCGGAGCTGTGATCATTTCTCCTGCAGGAGGACATACACCATTCACTTCCAGATTATGTTTCAACTGCACTAACAATATAGCCGAGTATGAAGCATGTATTCTGGGTCTTAAAGCTGCAATCGATCTGAGAATCAAGTTTCTGGAGGTCTATGGAGACTCGGCCCTTGTAATTTATCAAGTCAAAGAGGAATGGGACACGAAGCACCCGAATCTAATTCCTTACAAAGAATATGTGCTGAGTTTGATTCCTTATTTTGACGAAATCACTTTTGAACATATCCCGCGTGAAGAAAATCAACTGGCTGATGCCCTAGCTACCATGTCATCTATGTTCAAAGTCAGGTGGGAAAATGAGGCGCCAATGATAACCATTTACAGACAGGATGAACCAGCCTATTGCAATGAGGTCAATACTGAAGGAGTGGAAGAAAAACCATGGTTCCATGAAGTAAAAAGATATCTCGAAACCCAGGAATACCCTGAAGGGGCATCCATTAACGATAGAAAGTTTCTAAGAAGATTCGCTACCAAATTCTTTCTGAGTAATGGAATCCTGTACAAACGCAACCATGACTCAACTTTGCTTCGTTGTGTGAACAAGAAGGAAGCGGAACAGATTATGGAAGATATACACGATGGTGCCTTTGGTACTCATTCAAGTGGACATACAATGGCTAAAAAGATTCTGAGAGCAGGTTATTACTGGTCTACCATGGAGACAGACTGCCATAATCACTCCAGAACTTGTCACAAATGCCAGATATATGCCGAAAAGTACATGTACCTCCAGTCCCATTAAACGTTCTGACGGCTCCTTGGCCTTTTGCAATGTGGGGAATCGATATGATTGGAGAAATCAAGCCTACTGCTTCCAACGGACATCGATTTATACTGGTCGCTATTGACTACTTCACAAAATGGGTAGAGGCAGCCTCGTTTGCTTCAGTCACCAAGAATGTGGTGGCCCGGTTTATCAAGCACAATCTCATTTGTCGGTATGGCATCCCTGAAAGGATCATCACAGACAATGGCACAAATTTAAACAACAGGATGATTACTGAACTCTGCATGCAGTTCCAGATCAAACATCACAATTCATACCCATATCGACCAAAGATGAATGGCGCCGTGGAAGCTGCTAACAAGAACATCAAAAAGATGATACAGAAAATGACAGTAACCTACAAAGACTGGCATGAGATGTTACCTTTTGCTCTTCATGGTTATCGCACATCAGCGCGTACTTTAACAGGGGCAACTCCATTTTCCTTAGTCTATGGTATGGAGGCAGTTCTTCCAATTGAAATTCAGATTCCTTCCCTAAGGATTATGAAAGAAGCTGATCTAGACGAAGACGATTGGATTCAGACTCGGTTGGACCAGATAAACTTGATTGATGAGAAGAGGCTTGCAGCTATTTGTCATGGTTAGTTGTACCAGAAACGTATGATCAAAGCCTTCGACAAGAAAGTCAAAAGTCAGGCATATCAAACCAATGATTTGGTTGTCAAACGTATCATCTTACCACAAGGCGACCCCAGGGGCAAGTGGACTCCCACTTATGAGGGACCATTTGTAATCAAGAAGGTATTCTCAGGCGGAGCTATGTTGCTTACTACTATGGATGGCGAGGATTTCCCACACCCTGTAAATGCGGACATAGTCAAAAAGTACTTCGCTTAAAGAAAAGCTCGCTAAGTTGAAAACCTGAAAGGGCGACTTAGGCAAAAAATGAGCGTCTCGGTGGATTGAAAACCTGAAAGGGCGATCCAGGCAAAAATTAGAGACTAAATAAATAATAATTATCCCGGTAGGCTGAAAACCTGAAAAGGCAGCCTAGGCAAAAGTTAGGGAATAAAGTGTACGACTATGTCCCGTTTGGCTACCTACTCGCCTTCAAGGTTCAACACATCAAAGGCACCAATCAGTCCAATCACTTTCTTCCAACAAGTGAGGGATGAGATACTCGAAGACAGATTGGCAATAGCAGAGTCGACACTTGACTGGATTATTTTCACATAGCTATTTCCCTTTATAAATACTTTTCAAAGTTTTATGACAATTTCCTACTACTAGGATTTTTGTCTCCTTGTACTAATCCGCCTATTATGGCTCTCTTTCAAAATCAATATAGTTCATGCTCAAAATCAATGTTTTTACTTTTTCTGTTTTGAATACGTAAACGTCCCAATGATAATTTTGAATGAACATATGCATTTGAATATGATTGATGTTTATAAGAAAAACAGGAATAGCAGTCAGGTAATGTCCCAATCATCTGGACATCATCCCAAAACCAGCATCAGAAGAAAAGTTCCCCAACAGAGATACGTTTCTCGGCAAAATCATCAATGAGATTTTTCTCTCCAACAAAGTGATTCGAGAAACCTTATTCCCCAGCAAAGCTGTTCAAAATCACTATCCCTAGAAGGTGTGATCCTCCACACCGAGGCTTGGTCAAATAGTGCATAGGAGGATTACACATCTTTCTTATTCCCATTCAGGGTACATCAAAATCAGAACTTTCAAATTACCTTCATCCTCGAACGGTAGTCAAATATCCCTCAACAGAACACCCTGGTCCGTAAGGAAGTTCCCCAGCTGAGTGTACTCGAACAAGATAGCAAAGATCATCAACAATCACAATGCCTTTATTTCCAAAATAACAAGCAGGGATTTATTTTCCCAACCAGAAGTTTGATACGCTCTAAACTGCATAAGTCATGTCCATACATCATACATCATACACATACTCATACATAGCATATAATGTTTCATGACAAACGCATACATAACATGCACGTTTCTCATTTAGTTTGAGAATCTCAACATATACATTACATGCATCATGACATTGCATGTTACTAACTTGATTTTTTTCAGGTGGACGAATATCCTCAGCAAAGTTATTCTCAATCACATGCAGTATCCTCCTGGATTCTATTCAGACAAACATTCCTCTCAGATATAATCAAACCAAAGATTCATTCTGAAGAAATCTCTCTTTCCGAACCACCTATCAACTCAAAACAAGCAACGCAGATCTAAGTCGATACCTTGGACAGTTCCTTAATGATATACCATCAGATCTAAGTCGATACCTTGGACGGTTCCTTAAAATGATCTACCTTCAGATCTAAGTCGATACCTTGGATGGTTCCTTAAAATGATCTACCTTCAGATCTAAGTCGATACCTTGGATGGTTCCTTAAAATGATTTATCTTCAGATCTAAGTCGATGCCTCGGACGGTTCCTTAAATCAGTCAACCTTCAAAGATCTAAAGCGGATACCTCAGACGGTTCCACGACGATCAAGCATTCAAAATCTAAAGCGGAAAAACTTTGGACAGTTCCGTAACGACCAGCCTCCAAGATTTAAAGCGGTAACCTCGGACGGTTCCGTAACGGTCAACGCAGAGGTTTTTCAAATCCTTCATCAAGATATAATCAAAGGATTCATTCTGATGAACAAACCATCAATACATTCGCCAGATGGCATCTGAAAACCCATCTCAGGTAATGTTTCGATCTGCCAACAACATTTCTCAGACAAAACTCAAAGCAATTTCCAACATCACTTCCGGTGGAGGTAAGTGCAAATTTTCAAGGCATCTAAATATTCAATCATCTTCTACCTTCAGATTCCAATCGGTCTCTTCAGGTTTAAGAAGATTGAATAGGGGCAACTGTTATACCCCAAAATTTGCCCGCATCTTTTTTCAAAAAAAAAAGGCAACAGACTTCTGTCTAAAAATTGGGAGTTTCATATAATCTTGGATTTTATTTCATAAATATCCTGATTTTATGAATACTCGGTTTTTAGAATTTTTCTTATACGGTATTTTGGTTCGCTGTTGAATTTATTCTTACACAAACGCCAAGTACTGTTTATTTTTTCACACACGCTGTTTATTTGAGATTTATTTGCAGATAAATAGTACTGACGCAATTGGTACAGAATTAAATTTTGCAGGCGCAGAGTCTGGGGATTCAGACTGTACTGGTAACAAGTAAATTATTATTAGATTTTGTTTCCCACTAATTTTTGTACTATACTATTGTTTTCAAATCTTTTCCTTTCTTTTCAAATCTCTTTCTTTCAAATCAAATCCTAACTTTATTCCATACATCTCTCTTTTCAAACCCTACCATACACTTTCTTTCAAATCCTACTACCACTCAAATTTTCCTTTTTTGTACGGAATCACTTCATTCCCCAACGTCTCTATCCTTCTTTTCACTCTATAAATACCTCTCATTTTTTCCATAAATTCTCACATCAAATTTCAACTCATTTCTCAAACTTCTACCTCATAATTATTTTCTCTTCTTCCCCGGCAAAAATGGCAAAATGGATGGATACGTGTTTTCTTATAGTCATCACTATTTTGGTGGTGATCATGTCCTTTTTCTGTCTGCATAGTCCTGAAAAATGCGGACCTGGGTTGCTTACACTCCCGTTCATCTATATGTTGTTATTTATAGCATGGGTTTTTAATCGTCATTTTTAAAGTTTGTCGTATCTTTCGCTTTCAAATAATGTACCGTTTATTTTATTTGTCGTACTGTTCATTATATTATGTAATATTTGTACTGTCAGTATTAAATGTCGTACTATCTATCGTACTGTCGTTTAATTATCAAGATAATATTATGTGTGTTTTCTGCTAGTTAAATATTTATTTTTCTGTGCATTAAATATTTTTCAAGGTTATTATCGGTAATTTCGTTCACGTACGGTATATTTTATTTATTTATTATGTTTTGTGTTTTTCTAACAACTCATGTAAATAAATTTTCACCATTAACACAACAAAAAAAAAAGAAAAAATTAACTTTAACTGTTAAGTTTTCACTTTAACTGTTACGTTAATGCCCGGACAGCCAGTTGACAGTCAAACTCGCTGACAGCACGATTCTCCGTATTTTGTACCATAAATCAAATCAATCTTTTGCATTTCAAAATTCCAAGATTTTTGTTCTAGAAGTCTTCTGATAATCACATGATCAGCAGAGACTCAACACTGCACAAAAATCAGGTACGCTCAACTGTCTCCTACACAAACAGTCCCTAACTAGGGTTTTTGTTTTTTTTTTCAGGAGAACAAGTTTTTTGAGACCTCAAATGGATTTAATGGATCTCCATATGTCTCAAAGTATCACCAGACAAATTTTCAAACTTCAATTCGCTCAGACGCACAATCAACAGCTCAAACAGTCAATAGATGACCAGTTTGACTGAAAAGTCAATAGACAGTCAAAAATGAAATTTTTTGTCAACATCCATATTTTGTCAAAGGATTCATCATTTGATCATTGGTTGGTAATAATTCATCAAGAAAAGATCAGAAATCAACAAAACCCTAAGTTTCAAAATTAGGGTTTTCTCCTAAAAAGTCAACTGAACTTTGACCGGCCATAACTCTTTCCTCGTTCGTTCAAAAAATTCCAACCAAAGCTTGTTTTGAAGGAAATTCAATTATATTTCAAATGCAATTGATCCCATGGTCATTGGATTTACCATTTGGAAAATATGAGCCAGGACATTACAGGTCATTTTCAAAGTCAATAAAAAGTGGTTTTTTGTCAAAGGCCATAACATCAAGATAACTTCTCCAAATGCAAAAAAGTTTCCAAAGTAGCTTGTAGAGGACATCTTGTGGTTTCTAAAAAGTACAAGAACTCCTTCATATGATCAAAATTGAGGGAGATATGCCTTGTTGAAGTTGGCTATTTTTTGGGAAAATGCATGAAACTAGCATTGATCAAAATGATTTTTTTTCCAAATGAGGCCAAGTTTTCATGATCCAAACATGTTCCCAATAATGTTGAAGGGCTCCCACGACCAACATGAGGCCCATAACATTTTTATTTCATTTTTAATTTAACTTTATTACCTTTAAAATTAAATTAAAAAGAAATGGTGCAAGATCATTATCCAAAGCTTTTGTCTCTTGCTTGAGTCACCAAGATAGCTTAAAATCTGCAACAAAGAGATGTACAGCAGGCCTAGAGCAAGAGGGTGAAGAAAATTCAAAGCCATGGCCAAAGAATTCAAAGATTTTTATATTAAAAAATTCAAAGATTCAAAAATCATAAATGCTTGGTAGCTTAAGTTTGCAGCACTTCTTTTTGTTTATAATGGCTTGTAATACATCACCAAAGAAGAAAGGGACACGAAAATTGGCAAGAATATAACAAAGAAGTTCATAAAAATCTCAAAAATATCACATACTTTGAACATTTTCGTTTTCTTTGTATAAGCTCATATCAATCTCAAATAAACACTTCAATCTTCTCCTGGGCTATTATAGAACAGGTTCAGACCAATAGTCATTCTTGTTTGTACATAGAACATGCATAACCATTCTTCCATATTCTATTAAATTTCCAATTTTAATATCTCATGTTCTAATGCTTTTCAATGTAATCTAATGGTTTCTATGGGTTCCTACCATGATTTAGAGATGATCCAACGTATCACATGTGAGCCATAAACCCTAAAGCATCGTGTGCCATTTTTGAACTCCAAGAATGTAAAGCTTTCGTTTTCATAGATGGAGGGGGTTTTAGTCAAAACTAACACCACCAACGAACTCCCAGCATGCCATTTAGTGGATCTGGGTTGTTCTTGGTAATTTATTTTCACGTTTATGTAGGTTCCAAGAAGCATGGAAAAAGGAAGAAAAATCCGCAGGTAATTTGGCTGCAAAATCCGCAGCAAAATCCGCAGGAAAAAGGAAGAAGAAGATGAATAGTGGAGAAGACTCTTTGACCGCTCGCGTGGCACTTTCCCTTCCTCTCATTCGCTGGTCAACTCGCGTGTGGGCCCAGTCAGAGATTTGAATTCTCTTTGAATTCAGTGCAAGCAGTCTCATCATTATATCATGTTCCCTTTAATCTGAGCCACTAGATGCATCTAAAAATTCATCCTACGCTCACGAATGCACATCCATACCATGGACTCCACTAATTATCACACAGGATCACAATTTAATATATTTTCTATTTTATTTGATTTTCTTTGTAAAATTATTTAAAAATAGTTTTAAAAATCAGAAAAATATAAAAAAAATATTTTTAGGTTGATAAAATATTGTATTAATTTTTGACACAAAAATATTTTATTTGTCTTAATAATTAAAATATTTTGTTTAATTAATCAATATATATTCATATATTTCATTTTAATTATTTCTAACCTATCAAAAAATCAGAAAAAAATATTTTCTTTTATTAAATTGAGTTTATATATTATAAACTAATTTTGTACATATTTAGAATATTTTTCTCTTTAAGTATAATTATATGTTAATTAACTTAATAGTTTCAAAAACAATTTCAAAAAATCCCAAAAAAAAATTAATTTTATTTTAAAATTAATTAACAAGCACTTCTAACATATTTTAGACTTAATTTTTAGGTTTAAATTTTATTTCTAAATCATTGACCTTTTAGTTAAATTAATCATGCATTAATTCTAATTAAAATCAATCATCGAAAATCCAAAAACATTTTCCCTTTATCTTATTGCAATTTAAATTCATAGATAAGTGTATAGGTTGTCAAAATTATGTAAATAGCGTAGTTTACATTTCTCGCACAATCGATGTAATAGCGTAGATTTATTTTCCGCATTTTACATTCCCGCACTTTAAATTCTGTACATATAAAACTGCGTGTATGTCAAAGATAATAACTGAAGCGTTAGATCACTAATTTCAAAGACAAAAATATCTGAAAATCAGAACACGATCACACTTGTACCTCTTAGGGTAATCCCTCTGTTACTCTTTTCAAAATCAATTCTACTGTTTCAAATACAATTCAAATAATTCCTTTCTGTATCCAGTCAAAGAAAATTTTCTAAAAGAAAATAGGAAAGGACCTTATAAATTTAGGGTAGATCTCCTAATTGCTTGCTCAAATCAAAACAACAAATGTTTCACATATCATTGTGTTTTTCAAAACAAAACTTTCAAAAAAGACAACATTTTGTATATATCCAAACAAGGATCATTACGAAGTTAAAGATCTTTTTTCAAAACATCTTTCGAAAGATAAAACACTTAATATACATCCGCACAAGGATCATTACAAAGTTAATTTACAAAGGTATTTTAAAACCACATACAAGCATTTCAAAGCAAGACAAATGATTCAAACAAGTGAGCTAAGCAATTAAGAGCCCATGGATAACCATGGATACAAAGGGGTGCTAATACCTTCCCTTTGTATAACCTACCCCCGAACCCAAAATCTCTTAAAGGTCTTTTTCTGTTTCTTTTATAAACCTTTCCTTAATTGGATAAAATAAAAGTCGGTGGCGACTCTCTGATTTTCACAACTCAAAAATAAAAGAAGAGTCAGTTCGTATCTCACGAGAAAAAACCGAGGACGACATATTGGTTTGAAGTTGATGAGTTTTGGAGCGGAATTTCTGTAAGAAAAACGTAGGAAAGTTGTTGAATCGTTATGAAACTTCGAAAATTCATAACTGGAGTTTTGGACATCCGATTTGAGTTCCGTTTGAAGCGTCGGAAAGCTAAAGAAATGAACTTTGTTATAAAAAAGGTTGCAGCAGATGTAACATATTTAATTATGACAGAATAATGTTGGAAAGAGGTGAAGATACGGTTACACTTGTTCTTAGAACTAGACTTGTTCGTTGGTACCGCGCGAGACGTCAGTGTCAAAGTTGAGAGGATTGAAAGAATGATTAAAGGCTTGTTGAGAAGAAATTTTAAAAATTATGTGTACCATTTGAAGGAATTTATTCGTCCAAGTGTTTTGCTGTGGGGTGCGTCGGTGTTGTTGGTAAAGAAGAAAGAGGGTTCCATGAGATTGTGTGTGGATTACAGACAGTTGAATAAAGTTACTATCAAGAATCGATATCTGTTGCTGAGGATTGATGATTTGATGGATCAACTGGTGGGAGCATGTGTATTCAGTAAGATTGATTTGAGATCTAGGTATCATCAAATTCGTGTAAAAGCGAACGATATTCAGAAAACTGCATTCAGGACAAGGTATGGTCATTACGAGTATACAATGATGCCATTTGGAGTAACTAATGCTCCTGTTGTTTTGATGGAGTATATGAATAGGATCTTTCATCCTTATCTTCATAAGTTCATGGTGGTGTTTATCGATGATATTCTGATATATTCTAAGAGTGAGGAAGAGCATACGGAACATCTTAGAGTGGTGTTGGAATTGTTGAAAGAGAAGAAACTTTATGCTAAGTTGTCGAAGTGTGAATTCTGGCTAAGTGAAGTAAGCTTTCTTGGTCATGTGATTTCTAAGAATGGTATTGTTGTTAATCCTATGAAGGTATAAGCGGTATCTTAGTGGGAAGCTCCGAAGTGTGGTTCCGAGATTCATAGTTTTCTTGGTCTTGCAGGTTACTACAGAAAGTTCATAAAAGGATTTTCAAAGTTAGCGTTGCCGTTAACTAAGTTAACTAGAAAGGGTCAAGCATTCATTTGGGATTCGAAATGTGAAGAAGGATTCCAAGAGTTAAAGAGAAGATTAACTAGTGCTCCTATTCTGATTTTGCCGAATCCGGTGGAATCTTTTGTAGTGTATTGTGATGCTTCATTGATGGGGTTAGGTGGTGTACTGATGCAGAATCAACAGATAGTAGCTTATGCGTCGAGACAACTTAAAGTTCATAAAAGGAATTATCCGACTCATGATTTATAGTTGGCAGTTGTGGTCTTTGAAGTGTTTAGTGATAACAAGAGTCTGAAGTATCTCTTTGATTAGAAAGAGCTTAATATGAGGCAAAGGAGATGGTTGGAATTTCTTAAAGATTATGATTTTGGGCTGAATTACCATCCGGGTAAGGCAAACATCGTTGTTGATGCATTAAGTAGGAAGTCCTTACATATGTCTATGCTAATGGTGCGAGAATTGGATTTAATTGAACAATTCAGAGATTTGATTTTGGTATGTGAAGGTACTCATAATAGTGTTAAATAGGGTATGTTGAAGCTGACAAGTGCTATTCTTGATGAGATTAGAGCGGGTTAGAAATATGATGTTGGCTTAGTTGATAGGTTGACTATGATTAACCAAGGCAAGGGAGGTGATTTCTAAATTGACGATAATGGTATAATGAGGTTTGATGATCGTGTTTGTGTTCCTAATGTTGTCGAGCTTAGGAAGTGTATTCTTGAAGAAGGACATCATAGTGGATTGAGTATTCATCCTGGTGCTACCAAGATGTATCATGATTTGAAAAAGTTATTACGGTGGCCTAGAATGAAGAAGGAAATTGTTGAATTTGTTTATTCTTGTTTGACTTGCTAGAAGTCGAAGATTGAGCATTAGAAACCGTATGGAGTTATGAAACCGTTGTTTATTCCGAAATGGAAGTGGGACAACATATAAATGGATTTTGTTTGTGGTTTGCCGAGGACAATTAAGAACTATGAAGCTAGTTGGGTTATTGTGGATAGATTGAGGAAGTATGCTCACTTTATACCGATGAGAATGGCTTACCCGATGGAGAAGTTAGCTCAGTTGTATATTGAGAATATAGTTAGTCTACATGGTATTCCTTCGAGTATTGTGTCCGATAGAGATCGAAGGTTTACATCTAAATTGTGGGAAGGTTTATAGAAAGCTTTGGGTACTAAGTTGAGATTGAGTTCTGCTTATCATCCACAGACTGTCAGACAGAGAGACGATTCAATCGTTGGAAGATCTGTTGCGTGCTTGTGTGTTAGAAAAAGGTGGTACTTGGGATAGTTATCTACCTTTGATTGAGTTTACCTACAACAATAGTTATCATTCAAGTATTGGTATGGCTCCGTTTGAGGCTTTGTATGGTAAGAGGTGTAGGACACCATTATGCTGGTATGAATCTAGTGAGAGTGCTATGATTGGACCAGAAATTGTTCGACAAGCTACAAAGAAGATCAAGATGATTCAGAAGAAGATGAAAGCTTCTCAGTGTCGTCAGTAAAGTTACCATGATAACAGGCAGAGAACACTTGAGTTCCAAGAAGGAGATCATGTGTTTCTGAGGGTTACTCCTATGACTGGTGTTGGTCGAGCGTTGAATTCAAAGAAGTTGACGCCGTGTTTCATTGGTTTGTTTTAGATTACAGAAAGAGTAGGAGAAGTAGCGTATCATATTGCTTTATCGCCGATGCTTGTGAATTTTCACGACGTGTTTCATGTGTCTCAGTTGAGGAAATACATTGCGGATCCTTCTCACGTGATCCAAGTGGATGATGTACAGGTTAAAGGAAACCTGACAGTTGAAGCATTGCCTATTAGGATTGAAGATCGAAAGTTGAAACAATTACATGGTTGAGAGGTAGCATTGGTCAGAGTAGCTTAAGGAGGACTAGCAGGTGGTAATGTTACCTGGGAGCTGGAGAGTCAGATGAATGACTCCTATCCTGAACTCTTTACTTGAGGTATGTTTCCGAGGACGAAAACTCTTTTAATGGGAGAGAGTTGTAACACCCCATAATTTTCCATTATTTAATTTAATTGGAATTTAAATTATTTATTTGGATTAATTGGCATTTTAGTGATTTATTGGAGAAAATATGGTAATTGGGACGGTGTGACAATTAGTAAAAGGGGGGTGTTAATTACTAAGCCTTTTACTAAAGTGGAATTGTATTTTCATAAAATAAGGAAATAGGGAAAATGGAAGCAAAGAAAAGAGAAGAAGAACAAGAGAACGTGAAAGAGCAAGAGGAAGAAGAGAAGAGCATTCAAGAACATTTGGCTAAGGTAAGGGGTGACTAATCCTTTTAGCCTATATTATCAGTTTAGTGACGATAGGATTGATTATGTATGTTGTTTATCTCAATTGGATGTAAATTAGGTTTTGGGGTTTGGGGATAATTGTTGTAGGTTGGATGCAATTGATGAATTGGAATGATTTAAGAATATATTTGATGTTAAATGACCCCTAAGTGTGTTAGAAATGTGATAAAAGATGTGAATTGGTTATGTTTTAGTGATGTATTGAGTTTGGTACGAATTGGATTGAGTTAATAATGAGAAGATGCAGTCAAATGTTGATTTTCTGATACTGGTATGTGGTAATTGATTACCGTAATCGATTACTGTAGCGAGGAATAGCCAAAAGGGGAGTTTTTGATCTCGTAATCGGTTACGCTAGGGGCTGTAACCGATTACGTGTGAGTTGTGAAAATAGCGAATAGTTGACGCTATGGTGTAATCGGTTATGCTATTTCTTGTAACCGGTTACACTGAAGCATTTTTGAAAAATAAATGATTTTTCGTGCGTGTAATCGGTTAAACCATTTTGGTAACCGGTTACACTATAGCTTTTTGGAAAAAAATTAATATTTTCTAAAATTCATATCCTTCAAACCGTGTATCTGTTTTAAGTGTCGTTTTGAGCATTGTGAAGATAATTAAATATTCTATATGATAAAATGGTGAGACAGGAAGTGGCTTGATTTTATTTTAAAATCCCGATTTTTAATTCTTTATGGTACGGTTATATATATGGTGTATATATTTGATAAATGTAATAGATGTGGTGATGTTGTGAGAACATGGGTGTGTTATTAATGTTGTAATTGTCGTGATTATGTATGATTTGATTAATGAATGATGCTGAAACATGAACATATTGAGTTCGGTGTTGCTATCGGTGAGTTATATTGAGATGATTTTGTTCGTCGGAATCGGTGTGATGGTGAGTATGTTATATGATTTGTGTAACACCCCAATATCCGCTGCACGCATCAACCGTGTCGGTCAACCGAGCATGTCACCAGCTTAATCAATAATCCCCCTAGGTCCGCTTATCGGCTGCCCAGGAAATATTGTTTTTGCCTCCCGCAGGAATCGAACCACGTACCTAGGGGTTAAGAACGTATTCATAACAATTCCTGCTACCACTTGACCATATGGTCAATTGGTAGCCGGAATTGCTATGAATGTGTACTTAACCCCTAGGTACATGGTTCGATTCCTGTGGGAGGCAAAAACAATATTTCCTGGACAGCCGATAAGCGGACCTAGGGGGATTATTGATTAAGCTGGTGACATGCTCGATTGACCGACACGGTTGATGCGTGCAGCGGATATCGGGGTGTTACATTTTGCATGCATTCATAATCATTTTGATGGCTGAATCTCTGTGTTGTTTGGATCAGTGGAGGCTAATACCCATTGTAAGGAATTAGTAATCGACAGGGCCGTATCCTGGTGTGGTTGGATCGGTTAGATGGGTTAATCCCATGACGAATTAGCACCACATGCATAGAGTCGTTGCATTTTATATGTGTTGTTATAACATGATTGGAAGATTTCCAGTGTTATTTCGTGGTGATGTGTGTGATTGTATTATGATAACTGGTTAGTGAATAAATCTGAGAATCTAAATATGTTGCAGTTGGGTGAATAATATGCTTATGATATTTTGTCGTTATGAATTATAATATGGTTTAATTGTGATATGTATCACCCTTACTTTTGATTATTTTTCAGATTGAGGAGTAGCAGCATTTGTACTTGTTGAGGATAGCTTATAGGTTAGTCTGTTTAGTTTTCGCGTTGGTGTCATGCTCTGGTCTTGTAACACTAGGGAACCCTTGTTTTAGATTTAATGATTAAACTCTTATTTTATTGGTTTTGGATTATGTTAATAAATTGGTGAACTGAAGGTTTATGTTATTCAGTTTTTAAAATTATTTTCCATTGTGTTGAACATGGTTTACTGAATAATACGATTTTGTTCCTTGGAAAGGCATGCCATTTTATTTGATATTTTATTTATTTTGAAGTTGTGACATCCTTTTCATGTTTACTCTGAATTTAAAATTATATTCCGCGGGGGTTTAGAAGGGTGTTACACAATGATTGTGGCTTGGAATATCAGTGGGCTTAATAATGTGGGCAAGACTAAGGAGATCAACTCCCACCTCCATAGTCTTAGGCCAAAGATTACCATCTTGATAGAAACTAGAGTCAAATGCAACAAGGCTAAAGGTGTTAGACACAGACTGAAGCTTAGAGGGCAATACCTTGATAATTACAATAAACATGCAAATGGCAAGATTTGGATAGAATGGGATGACAATAAACTTGATATTAGACACATTGAGAGTACAGAACAGATGATCCACTGTGAGGTGACAAATGCACATGGGAACTTCAGCTTTTGGATAACTGCAATCTATGCCATGAACATGTTGACTCAAAGGAGGAACTTAAGGAAGGACATTGAAAGGATACACTACCACCAAAAGGGCCCCTAGTGTCTCATTGGAGACTTCAATAATGTCACCAAAGTAACTGGCAAAGTTTGAGGGAATATGGTTAAAGAGCAGGAATACCAAGACCTTGAGAATATGATGAATGAAGCTGGACTATTTGAAATGGATAGTACTAGTGAGTATTATACATGGCATAACAGACAGGATGATGACCCCATTTATTCTAAAATTGAAAAAGTGCTTGGTAATATGGAGTGGTTCCAATCCCATCAGGACACCAACATGATTATATATCCCCCAAACATATCTGATCATGCTCTTATTAGCTTACATGATCATGAAAATGAAGTTAAGAGGAAGAGGCAGTTTACGAAACCTTTCTCTGATATATCCACAAAGATTGTGCAGGCTAGAAAATCAATGCTGGAAGCGCAGATTACTTTAGGTGCTAACAGAATGGATAAAAACAGGCCCCCTCGATGCATGATGCAAATTGACTTACAAAAAGCCTATGACATGATTGATTGGAATGCTCTTGAAACTATCCTCAATGAAATGGTATTCCCTAGAAAGTTTACCAAATGGATTATGATAATTGTTACTATTGTCCCATACCATTTTAATGTTAATGGGAAGCTCTCTACAGTTATGCCAACAAAGAGAGGACTCAGGAAGGGAGATCCCATCTCCCCCTCCTTTTTGTGTTGGTCATGGAATATTTGAACAGGTGCTTACAACAACTCTAACATAACCCGGATTTCAATTACCACTCAAAGTGTGAGAAGATGAAGATTACAAATCTGAGCTTGGCGGATGATTTGTTACTCTTTGCAAGGGGTGATCCACTCTCAGTTGAATTAATGATGAATGCTTTCATGAAATTCTCTGACTCTACAGGCCTAAAGATGAATCCCAACAAATGTCAAATCTACTTTGGGAGCATGGATGAGAAGACAAAACAAGAGATCATGCTCAGTACTGGTTTTTCATCAGGGCCTATGTCGTTTCGTTACCTAGGGTCCCTATCACTACACGCAAACTCAACACTCAACATTATCTGTGCTTGATTGATAAAATTACCTGCAGGATCAAACACTGGACTGTGAAGCTACTCAGCTATGCTATGAGAGCCCAACTTCTCAAAAGTATTTCTTTCGCCATCACCAACTATTAGATGTAGTGCTTCCCTCTTCCGAAGCATGTCCTGAAGCGCATTGACGCAATTTGTCGCAGCTTTTTCTGGACAGGATGCAATGACATTAGCAGAAAATCCCCCGTGGCTTGGGAGAAAATTTGTAGTCCGAAGAGTAACGGTGTCCTTAATCTGATTCATGTGGATTATTGGAATAAAGTCACTATGAATAAGCTTCTTTGGAACATTAGCTGCAAAACTGATAGTCTGCGGGTACGGTGGGTCCACACTTACTACCTGAAGGGCATGCATTTGATAGATATCCAGGTCAAACCTAATAGTTCATGGATTATCAAAGCTATCCTCAAACAAAGAGATAGTGTGATGAATCTCCAGGCCTAGAACAATATGGTTGATAAGGGAAAGTTCCATATGAAAACAATATATTTGATGTTACTGGTGCATGAGCAGAAAGTTAGTTGGAGGAAACTCCTCTACCACATTGTGGCTAGACCGCGAGCTCTCATCACACTTTGGCTTGTTTGCCATGAAAGGCTAGCAACAAGGGGCAGGCTCCATCATCTTGGAATGGTTGATAAGAAGGAATGTAATTTCTGTGCAAAGGAGGAAACAGTACAACACCTGTTCTTTGAGTGCGACAAATTGAAAACAATTTGGAGAAATATCCTCAAGTGGATCCAAGTGGTGCATGAACCCGGAGGATGGGAATCTGAGATAAAGTGGTTGATTCCTTATTGTAAAGGAAAGGGAAAGAAATCTGATATCATGAAGCTGGCTATTGCGGAAACAGTATACAAAATATGGCACTACCGGAATGAGGTGAGCTTTGGTCAGAGTGTGAATAATACGAACATCGAAGATCGAATCATCAATACTATAATTTATAGAGCCTGAAACAAATTCAGGCTGAGAGACTATGTAGCTAAACTAATGTTATAGGTTTAGTTTTTGCTTGTTACCCTTGTCTTCTGGTTGGCTGGATCGATTGAGATTGCCTTGTATAGCTTGTTTTTTTTTTTTGAATTAATATAAAGTATCTTTAATTCCAAATAAAAGTGTTTCAATTTATTTTATTTTATTTTTTAAATGTTGATGTCACTTTTGAATTATCTTGACGTTTTTTATCATAATATTTTTTTAAATTATCTTTTAAAATTGTATATCACCATTGTTACATTTTTACAAAACAGTTTATGGTAATTCCTAATTGAATATTTCGTTAATAAATTTGTTTTGTTAAAATTCTCTAATTGATATTCTCTAATTAAATATTTATGGTAAAGTTATGAAGATAAAAAATAAATTAGTTTTAAAATATATTTGTAGTTAGAATCTTTCATCATTTTATATTTTAAATCAGAAAACATACATGTAATTAAAATCTTTCATTATAAAAAAAATTATCTTTCTCTTCTCGGAATTGAACCAAACAAACTCTTAATAAGTAAAATAAAACAAATTCTTTTTGAAAACTATCACGTTCTTGTTGTTTTTTTTTTGACTAAATAAAATATTCATTCATTCAAATTGATAGAGTACATTGTTGCAATACAAATTAAGAACCGCCAAAAATAAAAAGGATGAATCTGCAAACAAACTCACAGCATCCATGTTAATAGCATTAAACGGCAAATTGCATATGCCTACGAATATAACTATGACTATATTGAAATGTCTGAAATATTCATCACGTTCTTGTTTTCGTAACATGCAGATTTCAACGAAAAAATTATTATCATACAACTTTATTGCATAAATTGAACAAGTTAGTGATTATTAGATATTTGAAATATTTTAAGTTAGATCCACACCTTTTAATGACAATACACTTTTTAGATTAGATTCACCTGCCTCGTAGATCTAGAACCAATGATTTATAAATAAAAAGTTAATTAAAAGAAACCAATAAATTGTATAACAAATTGCCCAAATTGCCATCTACAATCTACAATATAAAAAAATAACATGTTATATAAAATACCAAACTGCCCTTTTGGTTCCACACCTTGCCACTTGGATGGTCTAATTGAGTTTATTTTGAAAATACACTTCTACCATTTGCATGTTTACCATGGATTAATATTTTATTCCTTTTGAACATTAAAAATTTTATCTCTCCTTTTTTTATTTTTTTTACCATTTGCATTTCATTAATATTTTGGGTGCTAATTTTTGTAGATCTAGACTATAATGAGATGGTGCTAATTTTTGAGTTTTTGTTGTTGTTGTTAGTGAATGGTAAATCTGGTTTTTTTGTTTGATTTGTAGCTTTTCTCTAGAATCTGGATTTTTGTTGTTTTTACTGAGTGGTGATGAAGAGTGGCCTAAGCTTTTGTCACGAAGTTGTCAATTTTTAGGCAATATTATGAACAGTGCCAAAAATTTCAATTTTTTGTTTTTTTTTTAAGTAAAGATTGGTCTGAATTTCGATTTTTAAGATGAGGGTGAACAATGGTAATCAATTATGTTTTTTTCTTCCATTTTAACGGTTTGTGTTTTTTATTTCATTTGGTGTAATATGAACTTTAAAAATTGATGAACAATGCCAATGATTTAAATGTTTTCATGTTTTTAGAAGTATAAGTTAGTCTGAACAATGAGAGTTTTCAAATGAGTTTCACTTGAAGATGAAGGAGATAATATAATTCCTTCTATGATTTGATTCTTATATACATTACATAACATATTAGAGTAATGTATGTAATCACTCCCTATTTAGATAGTTAAAGTATATATATTTTCAAAATATTTTGCCTGTGCTTTTAATTTTATAACTTCAAACACTATTATTTTGTATTTTTATTATACAACAATGGGTGAAATTTATTTTTTTGTGTTGTTTTGATAAAATATTATAAAATATATATAAGCTAACTTAAATACATATAAACTAAATGTGAATTTAAAAAAAAAATTTAGTAGTATTCAATTTTCCGTAAGAATATTCAAAATATTTAATAAGATCTCTTACAAATAATAATTTATTTAAAATATAAATTATTAAAATTATATATATTAATGATATTTTTTAAAAATCACTAAATAAACAAATAAAAATAAATCTGATAGATTTTATTGACCACTTTTTTTAAAAAGTATTTAAAAATAACTACATGTGTTAACATTGAGGGAGAGTGTACATATTTAATACATTATTAAATATTTAATAGTTTATTTAATATAATATTAAATTTTAAAATAGATGTTTTACCCAATTTTTAATATAACACCCCCTTTTTTATTTTTTATTTTTTTGTGCACACATGATTCAACTCTATGCATCTACTTGACAGCTACTCTTTTGTACAAAATCTAAAATTGTTCCTAATTAAAAATCATACATATCCTCTCTCCCTCATACTTTAAAGAAATTGCATATAATAATGCACTAAATGCAATAGTAACGTACATATTTATTCTCTCCCATGTTTTGAAGGTGAACTTTAAATAATTATTGTAAATTAAATGGATGATTGGAATTGAACCAAGCAATCCTTCTTAACTATTATACCAAATCAAGCAAATAAAAATATATTGTTTGTTTTAATTTTTATATACTTTCATATTTAAAACGTGTTGAGTGTTTCATTAATTATTTTTAAATTCTAATTTATAAAAAATAAATGTCAACGATAAAATTTAAAATCTGTATTTTTTTAGGTAAATATGTGAGTTTCAAAGAAAAGTGGAATTAAAAATCTAAAAGAAAAATGTGAGTTTTACTTTTTGAAAATAAAAGAAAAGTGAGATTAAAAGTTTAAAATAAAATGTGAGTTTCAAGACGTCATAAATCACTTACACCATATCATAATCATTATAGTAGATTGTAGGAATAATATATATATTAGTAGGTTGTTATATGTGTTAATTTACAATGTCATGTGGCTTCTCAATTCATATTAGAAAAAAGTTTGTACTTATACTGCTACTATTTTCATGTGCTACTATTTATGATATTGATTTAATTTGACCTTAACCAATTTGGTTCCAAACCAATCCATTTTATAACCATTTTTAAATTTATGTTTCTATTATTTGAGGTTCTTTATATCATAGATAAGGATGTCATTTTGGCTCATACCTAAAGGGATCCGCAAAAAATACCCACAACGGTTAGGGTAAAAACTTGCAAAATAGGTATGGCTACGGCACGGGGAATTACCCATTTAAATGAGCAGGTATGGGTGCGGGCACGACTACTTTACATCACCAAGAGCGCATTCTTGAATGGTTATATCAATGAAGAAGTCTATGTCAAACAACCCCCGGGGCTTTGAATACTTCAAGCATCCCTCACATGTCTACAAGTTGAAAAAGGCACTCTATGGATTAAAGCAAGCACCAAGAGCATGGTATGATCGTCTTAACAACTTTTTATGCGAACATGGCTTTGAAAAAGGTAAAGTTGACAAGACATTGTTTATAAAGAAAATCAAAAACCATACTCTATTAGTTCAAGTATATGTTGACGACATCATCTTCGGATCCACCAACAACGAATTATGTGAAGAGTTCTCCTCAATAATGCAAGGAGAAATCGAAATGTCTATGATGGGGAAGATGAACTACTTTCTTGGACTTCAAATCAAGCAACTTAAGGATGACTTCTTTATCAACCAATCTAAATATTGTAAAGAGCTGTTGAAGAAATTTGACATGGATAGTTGTAAAACAATGTCTACGTCAATGGGATCCGGAACCTATATTGATCAAGATGAATCCGGTGTCTCTATTGATATTACCAAGTATTGAGGTATGATTGGTTCTCTATTGTATTTGACGGCAAGCCGTCCTGACATAATGTTTAGTGTTTGTCTTTGTGCTCGCTTTCCAGCAAATCCAAAGGAATCACATCTCACGGCGATTAAAAGGATCATGAAGTATCTCAAAGGAACAACCAACGTCGGCTTATGGTATCCTAAAGGTAGTGCTTGCAATTTAATTGGTTATTTTGACGCAAATTATGCAGGTTGTAAAATTGATCGAAAAAGCACAAGTGGTACTTGTCACATTCTTGGAAATGCATTAGTTTCATGGGCTTGTAAAAAACAAGCATGTGTTGCTCTTAGTACGACCGAAGCGGAGTACATAGCAGCGGGTAGTTGTTGTGCACAAATTCTTTGGCTTAAACAACAACTTCGTGACTATGGGCTTGATCTAGGATGCATTCCTCTTCGATGCGATAACAGAAGTGCAATTAATATTACAAAGAATCCGGTCATGCATTCAAGACCATTTTCTCCGAGACCATGTCCTTCAAGGAGATGTCGAAGTAACATTTGTGGATACTCATAACCAACTTGCGGATATCTTCACCAAACCTCTTCCAAAAGAATCTTTCTACAAAATTCGACGAGAGCTTGGAATTTTAGATGAAGGTGATGTTTAATTATTTTATTCATTAAAATAAATCAATGGTACACCTCTCTAAAATTTATTTGTGTCAAAGTGTGCATTATTTGTATTCTTGCATAATGTCTTTCTATAATTGTTGGTTATGCATTTCATTTTCTTCATAAAAATTAAAATATTGGCTATTTTCTAACTGGGAACCCGGTTCCCAAATGTGGAGGAACCGGTTCCCCATAGTAAAATCCAGAGGCATGTTCTTTTTAAAAATCCAGGAACCGGGTTCCGCATGGTGAGGAACCGGTTCCCACGTACTCACTCAACCACATTTTTTTTATTTGTTTTGTTTATTTATTTTCCTTTATAACATAAATGTTAAATGCTTAAGTGTTTTGTTTTAAACACATTCATTCATCTTCATCTTCCTTTCTCCAACCCTTCCAACTCCATTTTCAACCTTCCATAAAAACTCCACTATCTCTTTTTCTCCAACAAAACTTTAATACCCACTACCTCAAACCTTCATTTAAACACTTTCTCCTTCATTTCTCATACTCCAACATCCATTTTCATCCCCAAATTCGAAAAACCCTTTTAAAAACCCTAACCTCCAAATTCCTCAATCAACCATGGCACAAAGAGCAACAAGATCTGCAAAAGGAAAATGTAAGATTGGTGAAACAAGTGAAGACCCACAAGAGCAACCTCCTCAAACTGTCAAGATTCGGAGACTCACGTTCAAAATCCGTCATCAGAGCCTCCTTCCCACAAAATATGGTAAACTTCATGACTTTCCTACTCACAGCTTCAATTTTCCAGCTAGGCTATCTAGTGATGGGATAGCTAATTTTGTAAGTGACCATGGTGACTATTATCCTGATCTTATTAGAGAACTTTATCACAACCTTAAGCTAGTCACTGATGATTTTGGTGATATTACCCTAACATCTGAAGTGTTAAAAAAGGATATTTGTTTGGATGTTGAGGAGTTTGGAAAGCTGCTAGGAATTCCTTATGAAGGTTTAGTTTTAGTCCAGGGTAGTGTCCCGGAAACTTGGCAACCTTATAGAAAGTTAGAAGTTTTTGTGAATCTGTGCAGACCAACACAACGTGATAGTGATCGACAGCAACTTGCCTCAAAGTATAACATGTTTGGATCGAGCTTGTCGGTTAGTGATAGGATGCTCCATCTTATCATCGCTTATGTGCTATTTCCAAAAAAACTCCAACCACTCAAGAATTAATGAATTTGAACTAATGGTATTGGTTGCTTTGACACGTAGTATTGATGTTAATTGGTCCCTCTCCATAATGTATCACATGCAATTCATGGCTTCTCTAAGTGGTGGTTTACCGTACGCTAGAGCTATTTCTCATATTGTTAGGGTTGCCGATATTCTCCTTAAAAGGGAACCAAAGAAAATCATGGAAGAAAAGGAGTGTGCAATCTCTACATCAACCGCACTCAAAAATACCGCTATTGTGATGGATATGGAAGGAAGATATTTTTATAAGGTAGATTTTGATCCAACTGTTCCCCTTGTTCCTCAAGCTCCTGAAGGCGGATATAATATGGAAATGATGTTTAACAAACTGTGTTCAATCCAAACTACCATAGAAAACAACCAACGAGAGAACAAATTTGAACATGGTCATTTGAGAAAGCAAATCCGTGAAATCCAAAAAACTCAAAGATGTCTATTGGCACACTATGATGAAGAAGAGGAAAATTGTGGTGAGGAAGCAAGTGAAGAAGAGGAAGACCAAAATGACGGAAATAGAAGTGGAAGCGGGAATAGAAGTGAAGATGATCAAGGAAACATGAATGAAAGTGACTAAATGCATGTTTTTTTGTTCTTTATTTCAATGTTTTAGTATGTTTATGCTTATGTTGTTTAGTATTTAAATATTGTTTTCCGTTTTCATTATCTCTAAACAATGTTGTAATGTTTTAACTTTAAGTTATGTATGTGTGTTTCAAAGTTTGTGTTTTACCTCTATGTCTTATGGGTATGCTAAGTTCCATTTCATATCTCTCTATATTTTTCCCCATCCTTTTTGATAATAACAAAGGGGGAGAAGAAATTGTATACATGTATGTATGCATGTATGTTGTTTTGCTCAAAATATGCAGGCCTTTGTTAAAAGTCACTCCAAATTTATCAAGAAAATCATGGATTAAGAGGGAGTCATCAACATAGGGGGAGCCTTGCATTACTTAACAAATTTCAAGCAAAAAAAAACAACATTCCAAGGCTTAGTTGTCATCATAAAAAATGGGGAGAATGTAAAAGCAAGCTTCTCAATCAAATAGTTTTGATGAAGACAACATGGAAGATTAACTATCAAGAAAGGATGAGCAAAAAGCATTGATCAAATCCTATGCCATTTCACAAAGCTTCAAGTCTTGGAGAACTATTGAAGACATTATGGAATCAAATAATTGGCAAGGTATATGCATCAAATTCTCTCTTATGCATATAAGTGTTCACAAAATATTCCATGCATAAACATAAGAAAAATGCCATAGCTTTTTACTCAAGAAAATTCTATTTGGAATTTGGTTTAGAAATATTTTCTGAAAACAAGCTGCAGGAACCGGTTCCTCCCTATATGGGAACCGGGTTCCAGATCTTTCCTAAAACACGCCTCTGTCTTTTTGTACCAGGAACCAGGTTCTACCCCTCTGGGAATCGGTTCCCCTTTATTAATTTCAAATTTCTTTTTCTAACGTTTAGAAGGAACCAGGTTCTCCCAGGTGGGAACCGGTTCCCACTGAACCAGTGGCTAAAAATGTTTTATTTTTAAACCAGAATTTTCATGGTAACTCTTCATTGATTCATGGCATCTTTTCATGGTAAAATACTGTTTTGAAAGGGTGTTTTACACACTATAAATTCTGCATATTTTATATTCAAAAACACTTTCTTCATTAACAATTCCATATTCATAAATCTCTTCATCTTTCAATATTTTCAAGTGCTTACAAACTAGAATTTTCTGTGAAACTTTATACACTCTTTTCATTGAAAAATCATTCTAAGTTTCATACATACATTGTGAACACTTGTATACTCATTGAGAATTGTTTTGCTTGAAGAAGAAGAAGATCAATCCAAGATTGATATATTATTCTCCATCTTTCAAAAACTTTTGTAAAAATTCTATAAACTCTTGTATCCTTACTTTCCAGGATTGTTAGAAGTAAGTGTGTGCATTGAAGAGGATTGTTCTTCTTGCACTTAGTGTTAAAGATCTTAAAGGTTTTTAAGAGCCTTTGATCTTTCTATAGGTTAGATAGTAAAGAATCACATTTGGTGTGGATAGGCTTGTACAATCATTCTAATTATAGTGAAATCTCTTTCGTGTTGAAAGGGGACTGGAGTACTCTCGGATTGTGAGGGGAACTAGTATATATCGTTGTGTCGTTTATTTTTCTGCATTTTTACTTTTTTCATAACCTTACCATAAACCAGAAAAATAATCCACATATCTCAAGAAAACCGATATAAATTTTTTGAACCTAATTCACCCCCCTCTTAGGCGCATTTCATACTTACATTGTGCACTTGCAGTCTCCCTATTAATAGACTATAAATTCACGATCAATTCAACATTAGCTTCATTATTCTACGTCACTGTACTCTGCTTCCTCGATGACGTCTCCGTCGTCTATTTCCATCTCTCAGATTCTTCGCCTAGATTCCATCTCCAATGGACATCAACAACGATATATACAATAATACCAATTCATATGCTCGTTCCACTCCAAGGTAATTGCTTCTTAACACTTCTCCAATGGAGGGTTAGTATTCAAATTCGATGATCTTGTGTCAATGTTGTTGTAATGTTTTTGTACTTTATAGTATTGTGAGAGAACTTGTGAATTTCATAGGGTTTGATTAGTTTTGATTGTGAATTAAAGAATTTGATATTTTTTTGTACACGATATGTGAATGTTTAGGGATGTGTATTGGAATTTCATGTTTATTTTAGCGATTCATGGCTTTGGATAAGTTTGTGTCATTGTTTGCTTTACCTATTAGTAGCTTCCATTAGAAAGTCAAACTGAGTTTTATGCTTTTTGATATTTTGTGGGAAGCTCTGGCAATAGATGAGGAAGGGATTTTGATACAAGAAATGATAGAGAAAGAACAAGAGGGTGTGGTACGAATGGACCGGGAAAGGATAAAATTGATGCTCTTGGTAGGCTCTTGGAGACACTACTTACCCGCCTGATTTTTTTGCTTTCATAAACTCTTTTTTTCTTCCTTTGTAATATTTATCCGTGCTTATGTGTAAACTCAACACAGATGTTATTTTTATTTGTTGGAAATATGTTTAATGTGTGAGGCATTTTCTTAACTTGAATCAAGGGAATGATTACTAAGGAACTTTTATTCCTTTTGTCATCTGTTTTATTTAATAAAGTTGTTATGCTGATTATAGATTAGCATCATATATTAGAGATTTTCTTTCCTTTTTTTCTTATACTCATGTGTTTTAAAATGACCCATAGTGATAGGAGACTGGATTTGGACTCTAGCCCAATTGATGGTTGAATTGGGAGAGTAGTGACATGGTAAGATTCTGTTATGAGGGAAACAATTATTACTGGAAATAAGAGTCAGTTAGAATATTTCCTAATTGCAAGGGATTTTCTGTTATAAAAAGAGAGAGAAGGTTATTGAGGAATTAATTCAGAAATATTATTAGAGTTGGTTAGGTGAGTTATCTCTGGTTTGGAGCTTTGCAAACTAGATGGTCGTTGTTGATACAGTTTGTCACGTACACGCAGTCACAACCATTACACCGGACAAGTTTTCATGTCTTTGGTGGAATATCCCTGCAATATTTCTTGTTATGGAACACTTAGATGCATTGAGGAAATATTTCATGCTTGCAATAGTCTATGATAAGATTGTTAACTTGTACAGATTGCTTAGATGTTGTTGTATTTTATATGTTTTATTGCGGGTTCGGGTGAAAAAACATGAACCCAACGGGTGTGGGTGTGGGTTCGGGTTCGGGTGGTGATTTCAGGTGCGGGTTTGGATAGTGTGAAACCCGCACCCGACCCTACCCGTTGCCATCCCTTCATTGAAGAAGTGTTCAAAGTGTTCAAGTTGATCTAGCTTGCTAAAACTGTATGGAGGTACATAAGGGACACATACTGGACACGATGTCCCAACATGTTGCTTGACATCTAGGCCTTGCGCATCAGGACTTGACTGCTGCATTTTGGTAGATTATCTGATTAAATATTAAATCAAATTTTGTTATTATTAAGTTAACAATATGATTATATGATTTGTGGGACAACTGTGAAGATCAAATCAGATTTAAATTTGAATTTGTAACAAACCATATCATATCTTTTTGTTGAAGATATTCAAGGAATAAATCAAGTATCCAACAGAATCTACATTATTTCTTGACGAAATCAAATCTCAAATCTATGAAGAAAAGCCCAGAAGAATTGCTATATAAGGAGGATACAACCGGCTTTAGAATTCAAGCACTCAAGTATACACATTGAAGATTTTTAGAGTGCTATGTTTTGTGTCATGTATTCCATGCTAATGCCCTAATAAGATTAATGTAGAGTCTATATGTACACATGTTAGTATGGAATTTCAACGTCATTGAGCTCGACAAATGAGAAAGGAGTTCAGAGAAATACTTAATGAAATTTAGACATTTTTAGGAGTATTTCGGTGTGGACATTTTAGCCTATGAGGTCGAAGTCAGGAGCATTTCGACATAGAAAGCTTTAGCCCAAGAAGTCGAAGTCGCTACTCTGAAGTTGAAGTTGGGATTTAGTATTTTTTTCTCAAAGTTATGTATTCAAGACTTAGTGAGTTGTTCTTCATGTATAAAATGTTCTCAATACAGATGTATGAATGTGTTTAAGAAGTGGAAAATCTCTGCCTAGAATGACACGTCCAAATATGGATAACTCTACTTCTAACCCATAGAACAATCCTCAAAACCCAGCAGAACTCCCGGTCGAATCATAGATTGGAGATGTGGTCGTTTTTACTCTTGTTGATACAATGGCCCCTGTAGTGTCAACAATGATAATATTGTCGACATCATAACATGGAGTGATACCCTCACAATAGCGGTAATCTCCCTTTTAACCCATGGTTACAAAACCTATTTTGGGAGAACCCGTGTCACCATTTCCATGTGGCTTTTCAATACAACAGGTAATAGAGAATACCCATATGGCATGCCATTATCAATGATGGAAAACCTTCAAACTAGTGCATCGACATACGCAGATAACACAATTGCTCCCATGCCACCTTACAATCCTCAACATGACTCCATTTCGAATATAAACAATATAGATCAAACAGTGCCACCGCCATGAGGGATGAATTATATCCCTCAAGTGACTCCATGGTTGAATATAACATCCATGATGGCTATAAGGCTACAAATGGATGAAAGTAACCATGAAATGGTTAATACATTGACTAGACAAATGAGTACTATATTCAACCCGTTGATTTTAAATACTAACTAAAGTTATGAGTTTCTAGCCAATCAGACGGGTCGAATAATCGGTTTTTTCGGCGCTCCTTAGATTCAGGCGCGACCTACCCCTCAAGTCTCAAATGTTAGGAGTCGAAACACTTGACAATGGGATGGCCCCTGTTAACCAAGGGCAACATTTGGGATTTCGACCTCCAAAAACTACCCTAAATAAAGAAAATGAAGAATATATAAGTCATAACAATCCTAGGCCAACAATAGTAAATAAAAACCAGAATGCTGATCAAATACTTAGAAATGTTCAACAAAACAACTTAGGAGGGAATGATAATATTGCCAACGTGGTCAAACATATTTTGGCCCAAAACAGACTCAATGTCGGCCTTCACAGGCCTAACTTCGTTTATCCCCTGTCAGAATATGTTCGACAGACGAAACTCCCTAGGGGTTGGAAAGTTCCCAAGTTCACCAAGTTTCCTAGTGACACTAATGAATCTATAGTCGAGCATGTCACTAGATATTTGACTGAGGCTGGCGACATTGCAAACAATGAGAATTTACTTTGGCTCTATTTGGTTCAACACAATTTTGAGCTTATAGCTTATAGCTTATAAGCTCATATGACAATTAGACCTGTTTGGTAACGTTATTTTCTTCACGGGCTTATAGCTTACTTTTCTAGCTTATAACTTATTTTTTAGACGTTATTTCAAATAGCATTTTAGCTTATATCTTATCATTTTTTCCTTTTATTTCCTTATTATTTTTTTAAAAACCCACTTTTATCCACTCTAATTTATTTTAATTTAAAGTAAAATAATTATGTATTAATATCTTTCATCTCATTTCACTTTTATAAGTTAGTTTAACAGCTAATTTTACCAAACACTTTATTAGCTTATCATCTATCAGTCTCAACCATCATCTATAAGCTATCAGTCATCTGGCATCAACTATAAGCTATCAGCTAGCTTATCAGCCAACCGCTATTTTTACCAAACAAACCTTTCCCCTGTTCTCTAACTAAAAATGCTTTCACTTGGTTTACCACACTCCCTACTCAGTCCATAGAGAATTGGAACCAACTAGAGAGAGTGTTACATGAGCAATCTACACGGGCCATTCGAAAATAAGCCTTAAAGAATTAGCCAGTGTTAGGCGTAAAATGCTTGAGTCGATTGATGATTATATGAATAGGCTTAGACTTTTTAAGGCAAGATGTTTTACACAGGTCCCTGAACATGAGTTGGTCAAAATGGCCACCGGAGGTCTAGATTATTCCATTAGAAAATAGTTAGACACTCAATACCTTACCTTAGAGACATGGCCCAATTGGCGGACAAGATTCGGCAAGTCGAACACTTGAAAGTTGAGAAGGCCAGATCAAATAAGTACAACAAAAGGTCGCATATGTAGAAACAAATTGTTATCTATCAGATTTAGTTGATGAATGTGTTGAAGAGAGCGAAGTCCATATGGAAGAACTAAATCCAGGATCTTCATATGTCTGTAAGTTATGAAAACCATCAAATGGCAAAAACCTTGCCGATTCCAGCAAAAATGAAAAATTTGTTGCTAAGACATATACTTTCAATATAACGAAATGTGACGATATTTTTGATCCTTTGATTATTGATAAGCAGATTATTGTGCCTCCAAGCCTAAAAAATCTCCATTAGAGAAAAGGAAAAAAAAGAGGTTTTTGTAAGTATTATGTCACAAAACTTCACAATGTGTGCTTTTCAGGGACTTGGTGCAGAAGGCGCTTAAGGAGAGAATGTTGCAGTTTGGAGAGAAGCCTAAGGCTTTGATGTAGGTGGACATTGATCTACTCCATATCGAAGAGGAACGCTATTTTGAGCCCCTCGAGATCCTCATGGTTTCCTTTGATGATAAAAAAAGACAAAAGAAAGAAAGAGATACAAAAGAAAGAGAAGAAAGATAAAAAAGAAAGAGAGAAGAGAAAAACTCATACACATTTGCTTTAACTAGAGGGAAAATTTATGGGTTTTTTTATATTCAATCCTCTTCTACCTTGATTGATCAAAAGTTTTCGTTTTCTCTCACATATCAAGTTTAAGATGATTGAATAGGGGCAGCTGTTGCACCCCAAAATTTGCACTCTTCTTTTAAAATTAATTGGCCTGTGTTTCATTATTATATGAATTCATACATATAGATGGGATCAAGGTACTTCGGTGATCAGTGGCTTCGTCAAGCTATAGAAGATGGTTGTTTCGCCAATCAATGCGAGGAGGATCTATTATCCTCATTGTTTTGATCAGTTCAAGAAGCATGAAGCTTTCAGTGGCAAAAGTTTAACACCCTTCTAACCCACAAGGAATATTCGCAATATAATACGAATTAAATCAAATACAATCACCAATAAGGGCGTCACATTGTCATAAAAACTTCAGAAACATTAGTCCTGCTCCGTAACACGGGTTCTCAACATTTATTTGAAACTAAATTTTATTTATCATCGCAACACAAAACAGATTATCTCGCAGCGAAATTCACAATTTAAAACATATTTAATACTATTAATAACACATCAATTAAACCCCGTGGTTCATGAGTTATAACTCAAAACATCAACTCCAAAATCCTCTGAAAGGTAATTCATCAAAATGTAATTCAAATTCAAATAGTCAAAAGCGAATATAAATGTTCTAAAACATAACGATCCTGACCCCGATGTTACATATTAGAACAAGACTCCCTTCAATCTAAACAAAAGGTAAAAGGACGCCATGAAGCTATCCTCTTAGCTCAACAGACTACTCCTAATTACCTGCGTGTTACCCACGTGGAGGTTATATTCAAACAAAAAGCGTGAGTATTTCATAAATATTACATAAGACATAAGGAATAGATATAGTAGTGGTATACAAATAACCAATCATACATATACTGATACAACGTATCCATCATATACCCATACTCACCCCCACCTACACATCATCACCTATTCACAACATCACCTTATGATTCAATCACAATTATCACTCAGGTATTTCACATCACAAATAATCAAATATTTCCAAATCACATAACATCACAACAATGCAATGCAACAACAATGGACTCATGCATGTGGTACCAATTCATCACTGATGACTCAGACATCGTTCTCCAAAGATCTCCACCATAGGATCGATTC
The DNA here is from genome assembly GCF_029867415.1 of Vicia villosa. Taxonomy (NCBI): domain Eukaryota; kingdom Viridiplantae; phylum Streptophyta; class Magnoliopsida; order Fabales; family Fabaceae; genus Vicia; species Vicia villosa. Next base: position 89,519,357 of record NC_081181.1, on the reverse strand, counting down.
CCGCTTGGAACCGGAGCACATCACAATATTGCACTAAATCCGCACAATGGGATTAAGGGTCGTCACTGGATCAATGGTCCTACAACATCACTAGACTATTGTCCTACAATTATGCTATGAATGTATGATGCTTAACTTCACAAAATCAACTATCACGGCTAGTCAAATTGGCATCATCATTCATGTATTCAACAAGGTCATGTCGTTATTCAAACATACAACTTCACAATACCTAGGTCAACTCAACGCACAAACATCAATTAATCATGTTATCAATCAACACAACAACCAATCACCAAAGTCAAGTATTGAAACACAAGAATTTACAAAAACCAAGTTACATACACAATGCCTTCTAAACCTACCCAAATGTGAACAGTAAATTCCAGAAAATTCTCAGAAATTATAATAAAATATAAGCTTCCATATTCTGAAATTATTTTTCAAAAATATTAATTTTCGTTCCAGGCACCTGCGCTAAGCGCTCCCTGTACCGCGCTAAGCGGGATACCTACTGACTTGACCCTTTTTTTATTTTCAAGAGCACGCTAAGCGGACTCCACCGTGCTAAGAGGGCTCCACCGTGCTAAGCGGGCTTTGCGATTCTGCAGAAAATTCTTGCGGAACCTGCATCATACCAGACCTAAACTTTTATCCAAAAACTAATTTTAATCATGATTTTCCTGCGATTTAAGGTCTATTGACCTAGATCTAACATGAATTAATCATTAGAAACCTAAAACACAATTGTTCTTCCCTTTCCAAGGTTCATTATCAAACCCTAAAACATCAAATCCTCAACAATGGTGGATTTGAAATCTAAATCACGTTATTAATCACCAATACAACAATCATCGTCATCGTACAACATGTTAACCATACAATCAAACAGACTATCATCATAGATCATCAATTTCATCAAGAGCAGCACAAAACCCTAACATACAAACATAATACTCATGATAACCCCCTTACCTTAGATTGATAGTTAGCCTGGTTCCCTTATCGAGTTCTACGATCGATTCGTCTCTTCCTCTTCTTGCCCTAGCTCTCTCTTCTTTCACATTTTCTCCAAAATTCTACGTTGAATGAACAATCTCTTATATTCCCTCTTGTTACTTAGTTAGCCTTAGGAACTTTATTATGAACTTCCTAATTTGCCCTTACTAACTTATCACACAATATATCTTATTTTATTTAATTAAATAATAACAATTCTAAATAGACTATTTTATATTATTATTCTAACTAACACCTTAATTCAACTACCCCACACACATATCAACATAAGAATCACACGTCACATAATCTCGCAGATAACTCACAATGACTTATATAATCACATTAAAACATCAAATAATAAATCAAATAATTAAATCTAAATATCAGGGTGTTCATCAAGTCCTTATCATGCCAAGCTTTCATGTGTTCCAACATGTCTCAGATTACAAGAAAAATCAGGCGTTTTAGTTGATTCAAAACTGTTTGCTCCGAAAGTCGATATTTCACGGTTCGAGTTTGGAAATTCATAAATTTTTCATTGTTCAACATTTTTAGTGGTTCTTTGGGCATGTGAATCCCTTTGACATCCTCTCCAATTCATCTGTTCAATTCAGGAGCCAATTTGGTACAGAAGATCTCCGAAAATGCAAAATACTGTGGAAATTTCATGGTGAAGCGGATTTTTAGTCAACTGTTACTCAATATTGCAAAAAACATAACTTTCTCTATTTTTAACATTTCGGGACGGTTCTCGTCGCAAAAGTTCACAAATTTTTTCATCTACAAATTTTTCTCAAGATTCGAGTTCAAATTATTCTCAGAAATATTCGGTTTATGGCTTGTTTATCAAGTTGACATGAAAATACGATGAAAAAGCGCGCAACCAAATTTGACATGAAAAATGCAAGGAAATTGGCTACAAAAACCATTTTTTCCAAGTGCAATTGTCAAACAAGGCTTAAGCCTTTTACATATATTATTTTCACCTTATTTTGAAAAGGGATTCCACTTCATTTTTTACAAATTCACTCTCCTCTCAAACTCTTAAGCAAACACACACACACACACACACACACACACACACACACACACACACACACACACACACACTCTCTCTCTCTCTCTCTCTCTCTCTCTCTCAAGTTTCTGATCAACTTTTCGATGAAGCTCCGACGCACCACCGTCGAACTCTACCGAACCACCGCACAACCGCGACCGACCGCCGCTAATTGGCTCACCGCCGCACGCTCTCCCTTCCCGCTTTCGCGAAGCCGTGCGATCTCCTCCCTCCACCAACCACGGCCGCGCCGCCGCGCCCCCTCTGTCGCGATCTCCCCTTCCGCATGATCTCTCTCTCTCTCTCTCTCTCTCTCTCTCTCTCTCTCTTTCTCTCTCTCTCTCTCTCTCTTTGATTAACACATCTTCACTTCCTTTGGTAGTTCTTGGAACATGATTTTATTGTTTGCGTGAATCTTGATATGAATTAGCATGAGTAGATCTTGAATTTTTGAATTCAATAATTGCGGAAATTGTTTAAATCTTGATGTTGACTATAACAACTGTTGGAATTGGTTAATTGCTTGAAATTAATTGTTGATTGAATCTCATGAGTTAATTGTTGAATTGTTTGAGATTCATGTGTCGAAGGTTGTTTTCGAGTCGTCTCCGAGTTGTTTTCGAGTTAATTTCAAGTTCATAAATGTTTGATTAATTGTTTGAATCTTGTTGTAAAAAACGATGTCAAGAACAAAATATAATAGGAATTAGGGAAGATAAGAAGAACACAGAAATTGGTTATAACTACTATTCTTTTACTTTCTCTTAAAACAAGATTACAAGTTTACAAGAATAACAAATAACCTCTCTTACCCTAAATTAGGATTTGCAACTTAGCAATGATGAGAGACTAGTATGCTATTTATAATAAAATCTAACATACTAACTAATTGGCTTTTTCCACAAGGCCCATTACACAAGTCAACTTAATAAACAAGCTAACTTAACAAATTAGGGTTTAAACACTAAAAACTAAATTAACATGCTAACAACCCTAGCATCTTCGACACAAGCATGTGAATAACCTTTGACTTCATGCTTAATCCTGTCGAACCAAGAAGCTACCCTTCGACCATACTAGAGTTCGATCCAATATCCCACAAATCTCCACCTTGGACCTAACTCTAAACATCAAGGTAACAAACTAGATTTCTTCATGCACCTTTATCAACTGCATACAGTGGAAAAACTTGCAATTCGGCAATATCTTGGGGATCATATCAGCAGCATTGTCTTTAGTCGAAACCTTCAGCACTTGGACTTCTCCATGCTCGATTACTCCTCTGACGAAATTCAGCCTCGCAACAATGTGCTTAGTTCGCTCATGATAGGCTGAATTCTTCGACAGGTGTATTGCACTTTGACTATCACATTTAACAGTGATACCTCGACCTTGAAGTTTCAGCTCCTTCGCAAAACCTTCAAGCCACAATGCTTCTTTCACAACTTCAGTTAGGGCAATATACTCCGCTTCAGTGGTTGATAGAGCAACAACCTTCTGAAGTGTTGCTTTCCAACTAATTGTAGTGCCAAACATAGTGAAAACATATCCAGAAATAGATTTTCTGGAATCCATACAACCTGCATAGTCAGAGTCGACATATCCTTCAATTGCTGCTTTACTATCTTCACCCAAGGCTCTACCATAAATTAGGAATCTATTCAGAGACCCATTTATGTACCTTAAAATCCACTTCAATGCTTGCCAGTGAGCCTTTCCAAGGTTCGCCATGTACCTGCTTACAAGACTTATTGCATATGCTATGTCGGGTCTAGTACATATAGGCTATTGTCGCCATGTACCTGCTATTCATATAGGCTCTTTCGACATCAGTACTGGGACACTGATCAATACTCAACTTGAATTGAGGGTTTGTTGGAGTCACAACTGGCTTCGAATCCGACATACCAAACTTTTCGAGAATCTTCCGTAGATATGCCTCTTGAGATAAGCATAACTTCGACTTCTTTCTATCTCTTCGAATGTCAATTCCAAGAATCCTGGAAGCAGCTCCCAGATCCTTCATATCGAACTCCTTATTGAGTTCAGCCTTCACCCTCGTCACATCTTCAACATTGTTGCTTGCTATGAGAATATCATCCACATAAAACAACAAAATAACAAATGAATTACCAGGTCGAAATCTAAAGTAAACACAGTGGTCAAACTGACTTCTAATGAAACTTATGCGTGCCATGAACTTGTCGAATCTCCTATTCCAATGTCGAGGAGATTGTTTCAGCCCATACAAAGATCTCTTTAACTTGCACACATAATCTTCCTTCCCCTTTTCGACATACCCTTCAGGTTGCCTCATCAGGATTGTTTCATCTAGATCACCATACAAGAACGCAGTCTTCACATCCATTTGTTCTAGTTCAAGATCGAACTGTGCCACCATGGCAAGCAACATTCGAATGGACCTATGCTTCACAACAGGAGAAAACACATCATTGAAGTCGACACCTTCTTTCTGAGTGAAACCCCTTGCAACTAACCTTGCCTTGTATCTTTTCGACGTCACTCCTTCAATTCCTTCCTTAACTTTGAAAATCCATTTACAACTGACTAACCTTGCCCCAGCAGGTTTCTTGATCAATTCCCAAGTATGATTATCATGAAGAGATTTCATCTCATCATCCATGGCCTACAGCCATTCAATCTTATTTCAACTCCTCATAACTTCCTTGTAGTCTCTGGGTTCTTCGCCTAGAACCTCACTTGCAAAGATTAAGGCATAAGCTATAAGATCTGCATATCCAAGTCTCCGAGGTGGCTTGATGGCTCTTCTCGACCTATCTCTTAACAATAGGTAGTCATCGACAGTTTCCTCATTTTCCTCAGCATCTTCTGCTTCTTCTTCGACTTCATCAGGGATATGCAATTCAGCATCAACATGCTCCACCTCAACATGAATCTCTATCTATTCCAGCTCTTCGTCAAATGTTTCTGCATTTTGACCAACATCAGTTTTCTTAAAATCCATTTCAGTTTCATTGAAAACTACATATCGACTGGTGATACACCTCCTGTGACCTGGCTCTAGGCACCATAGCCTATAAGCTTTGACTCCTTCAGGGTATCCCATGAACATGTATTTCAGAGCTCTAGGTTCGACCTTGTCTTGCCTAATGTGAGCATAGGCTACGCAGCCAAATACTCTCGGTTTGTCGAGATCTGGTGGATGTACCGACCAAACTTCTTCAAGTGTCTTCATATCTAACGCTGTCGAAGGACATCTATTTATCAGATATGTTGCTGTCGAAACAGCCTCAGCCCAAAACACCTTCTTTAACCCCTCACTAGTCAACAGGCATCTGACTCTCTCCAAAATAGTTCGATTAAACCTTTTAGCCAAACCATTTTGCTGTGGAGTACCTGCAGTAGTTATGTGCCTTGCAATACTAGAGGCAGCACAAAAACTGTCGAATGCCTCATTGCAAAATTCAAGGCCATTGTCGGTTCTCAACCTCTTGACCTTTCTGCCAGTCTGATTTTCAACCAGAGTCTTCCAACTTTTGAAATTCTCAAAAGTTTCATCCTTAGTCTTCTAGATGAATACCTATAACTTTCTGGAATAGTCATCAACTATGGATAGAAAATACCTTGCTCCTGAATGTGATGGACACCTTGCAGGCCCCCAAAGATTAGCATGGATGTAATCAAGGGATCCACGTGTTCTTTGTTTGCCTTTGTTGAACTTCACTCTGCAAGATTTTCCAAGTACATAAGGTTCACAAAACTTCAGCTTTTCGACTTTGTCTCCACCAAGCAGATTTTGTTTCCCTAATTCGACCAGACCCCTTTCACTGACATGGCCCAATCTCATGTGCCAGATTTCTGCCTTCGACAATGGTTTCGTGGATGCAACATTTATCGAACCACTTACAACTTCAGCCTCAAGGGTATACAAGCCTTGTTTCTTCACGCCTCTCAAGACTTCCTTCGAACCCTACATGACTCTTAGGATACTTTTCTCTCCTTGGAAAACATATCCATTCTTGTCGAATTCACCAAGAGAAAGTAGATTTCTCTTCAAATCAGGAGCATACCTGACTTCACTCAACAACCTTATTGACTCATCATGGAGCTTGAACCTCACAGATCCAACACCTGTAATCTTGCAAGCCTTGTTATTTCCCAGCAATACTGATCCACCATCTTGATCACATAATTCCTCGAACAAGTCTTTGTTTGGAGTCATGTGCCAAGTCCAACCTGAATCCATAATCCACTCTCTTCTCGAGTCATTGCTTGAAACCACAAGAACATCAGATGATTCGAAATAATCTTGAACAATGGCTGCATTGCCATTATCCTTACCTCCACGATCTTTCAAGCGTTCAGGGCACACCTTTCTTGTATGACCCTCCTTCTTACAATGATAGCATCGAATTCCAGATGCTTCGCCACTGTAAGACTTCCACTGGCTTTTGCCCTTCTTCTTGTCAAACTTACCATCCTTTCGTAAGAGTTTTCCTTTAACGGCCAAACCTTTGCCAACATTCGAAGGTTTATGCTCCTTTCGTTTGTTCAAGTCCTTTGAATATAGGGCTGATTGAACTTCTTCAAAGGTCAGGGACTCCCTTCCATACAGGAGAGCTTCTTTGAAGTGAGCATGTGATCGAGGCAAAGCACACAATAGTAACAGCGCGTGATCTTCATCATCGATCTTTACATCAATATTTTCAAGATCAAGAATCAGCTTGTTGAACATATCCAACTACTCAACCAACACTTTGTCTTCAACCATCTTGAATGAATACAAAGCCTGCTTCAGGTAGAGTCGATTTACCAGCGATTTGGTCATATACAAACTTTCAAGTTTCTCCCATAACCCTGATGCCATCGTCTCCTTTGATACCTGTCTGAGAACCTTATCACCAAGGCTCAACAAAATTGCGTTGTGTGCCTTCTCGATCATAGTCGTCTTCTCCGCTGCCGTTAATGCAGCATTCATGGCCGCCTCTCCCTTCAACGCTTCCAAACAGCCCTGCTGAACCAGTAGGGCTTTCATCTTCAAGCGCCACAGACCGAAATCATTCACTTCGGTGAACTTTTCAATCTCATACTTTGTTGACGGCATCTTCTCCACGCTCACCGCACCAATTTGTTGTGAAAAACGATGTTAAGAACAAAATATAATAGGAATTAGGGAAGATAAGAAGAACACAAAAATTGGTTATAACTGCTATTCTTTTACTTTCTCTTAAAACAAGATTACAAGTTTACAAGAATAACAAATAACCTCTCTCACCCTAAATTAGGATTTGCAACTTAGCAATGATGAGAGACTAGTATGCTATTTATAATAAAACCTAACATACTAACTAATTGGATTTTTCCACAAGGCCCATTACATAAGCCAACTTAATAAACAAGCTAACTTAACAAATTAGGGTTTAAACACTAAAACCTAATTTAACATGCTAACAACCCTAGCATCTTCGACACAAGCATGTGAACAACCTTCGACTTCATGCTTAATCTTGTCGAACCAAGAAGCTACCCTTCGACCATACTAGAGTTCGATCCAATATCCCACAAATCTCATGAGTTCATGTATCGGTGATAAATTTTGAGTTGATAATCGTATGATAATGGGTTAATAATTGCTTGAATTCATGCATCGATGTTGGTTTTCGGGTTGATAATTGTTTGGATCTCATGAGTTGATTAATTTGTGATAATTCTTTATAATTGTTTGAGGTTCATGTTTTTGAGTTGTTTTCGAGTTGATTTCGAAGTAATTTTGAGTTGATTAATTGTTTGATAATTCTTGAATTCATGTATCGAAGTTTGATTTCGAGTTGTTTTCGATGTGATTTCGAGTTGCTTAATGCTTGAATAATAATTGTTTGGATGCTTGGAAACCGATTATATCGATGTTGATTTAATTGTTGCAAGTTGTTTATGAATTCCAAGTGAAGTTTCATGTGTCGGTGTTCGACTTTGCGCGTTTAAATGATGATTTCCAATTGATTTTTGGTGAACTCCGACACATGAAATGTTGTTGTCCCGTGTTCACAAATGCGTGCAAATCTTGATTTAATTTTGCTCGATTCATGTTTGGATCTAACTCGATAATTGTTTAGTGTTGGTCAGTGGCGGAGGGGGTGGCCATGGCCACCCCAATATTTTAAAAAATATGTTATTTATACGTAATACTTGTGCATTTATGAAGTGAAAAGTGAAATGGCCAAGTGGTTAAAGTGTAGTTTTGCAACTTGATGTCACCGGTTATATACTCTACTTGAGCATTTTACTATTTTTGTTATATTTGTTTTGATGGTAGTGTGAATATTAGAACTTGACTTGATATTTTTACATCTTAATTTCAAAAGCTTATACCACTACAATCTTTTTAGTAGAAATGCATTAAATATATATATATATATATATATATATATATATATATATATATATATATATATATATATATATATATATATATATATATATATATATATATATATATATATATTATATGGTTGTAGTATTAGTATTGAAAACTATATATATTATTTCATCAAACATTAAACTATTTGTCCTAGTTTTAAATTGTTGATGTGATTGTGGGTGTTGTAATTGCAATTATTGCAGTTGCTATATTGCGTATTGCGGCCGTTGCAACATGATTTTTAGTTGTGTATTGTTTGAAATATACTAGTATTGCTTAAAAATATTTGATGTTAAGATTTTTCATTATATAAAAATAGAAAGTAAATTGAATTTTGAGATTCTAAAATTTTGTGATTCGATAGAAATATTTGAAGAACCATAAGCAAAATTGTTTGATGTGATTTCTAATGGCGGCGAGACACATTGTTTTAATTCATTGCGATTATGTGATTACAGAGATTACTAAATTAGCGATATTACAATTGCAGTTGTGATTGCAAATTGCAATTTAAAACTGTGCTATGTATATTATTTATATTTCTGGCCCCCTCAAAATATTGGATCTGGCTCCGCCACTAATGTCGGTGTCGAGTTTTGGTGGTTTTAAACCTCTTTTTAGAGGATTTTCATGAGTTGAAATGGTGTTGCCCCGTAATGGTCTATGCATGTAAATCTTGATTTAATTCTTGTTTGACTCATGTTTGGATTTAATTCGGTGAGTGCAATGTCCGTGTGGAGTTTTAGTGAATTTAAATTGATTTTTCGAGCGTTTTCATGAGTCGAAACGTTGCTGCCCGGTAATTGTTTTTGGTACTGTGAAACTTGTTTGGAACTTATTTCTTCATGGTTTAAGCTTGATTTGAGTGGCGATATGAATGCTTAACTTTGGTTTTCATTCCTTGCTATTACTATCTCATTTGTTGACTTGTGCAAGCTTTCCAAGGAGATTAAAGAGAGCGATTTGTCACAATTTTGCTCGCATTTAATCAATTAATTAACTCTTGAGTTCTCCTTTCATGAAACTTGTCGATTGTTGTTATTTGTCTGGACTTGCACCTTACGCTGGACTATTACTTGATATTCGGACATGCTTGACGCACTTTCCGCTTGTGCTTTATTTTCACATTGACAATGCTTCGACACCTACCTTGTGCATTCTATTTATGACTATTTTGTTTGTTGGTTGGTGAAGATTTCGCGAAGATCTTTGGGTTTCTTACGCTTTGTTAGGCAAAGGCAACGGACCTTCCCCGTTTGGTACTTTTCTTTGTTTATATCTTTCTCACATTGTCTTTCAATTTCTTTTCCATGAGAAGTAGGAATAGAAATGATAGCTGGAAGTTCTAATTAGTAGGAAATGTTTACTGGAAGTCCTACTTTGTAGGCAATGTAGTTGTGTTTATTAGCTTTTACTTTGTGCTTGCAATCGAGTCAATGAAGTGGATCCGAGGGCCCGCAATCGGCCCCAAAATTTCAATTCCCTTGGTCATTCTTAGCTCGCATTACATGTTGATGCTTGAATAGTGCTCCCCCTCTTGTTAATCGAGTCAATAAAGTGGATCTGAGGGCCGGTAATCGGCCCCCACACATTCATCTTTGCTTCGCAATACGTAGATCGCGTTCCTTGAACGTTGATGCTTAGAGTCTTTACGCACTTTGTGCTTGAGCCTATTCTAATGGAAAAGAGTCCGTCAACTCCCACGCTGAAATCCACCATGGATTCTTGTTTTGCTTTTGAAGTGCTCACTTCCTTTCCTTGTGTGATGCCATGTTCCCTTAGGAATGTGATTCTATCTTATTCAAAAGTGCTAACTACGTGGATGTAACAGACCTCCGGTACTTCACGGATTTGGATGCGGTGAATGAGTGGAATTGGGGGGCGGTTGTTTGGTATACCTATATGAAGCCTCTAACTATAGGACGAGGAAGCTTACAAGCTCTTGCGTGGTGCTGACGATATGTTTCATTCCTACTATTAAATTTATTTTACGATTAATAATTTTTGCTTACATGTCTCTTAATCGTTACTTCAAGGATGGATCATTTCTCACTTCCACCGCATTCATGAATATGCTTTTGATCTTGACTATATGAAGGTTATGCCGAGGGCTGCCATGTATCTCCCCCATAAAGGGAATCAAGTTGTGCTGTCGTTCTGGGTGTATCTCGATCGGACTGTTCATGATGACATCCTATGGACGCCGTTCGAGGATCACAAAGAGATTATCCCATTCGAATCCATCTCCTTGTACTCTGGGTGACTGGCATGTGGGATCAGCATTATGGTCATGTATCTGCTGGAGCGATGCATGCGGTAGTTTGGCTATGTCCAGGTCATACCCAGATCTGCATCTCATGTTGCACCCGACACCATTGTCAGTCGGGATCTCAATGAGATCTTTGATGACCAGGAGCATCATTTGGTGCTACAGGACTATCAGATGATGTAGGCATCCAGTAGTTGACATTGTGTAGTGGGATACGCGACGTGGTTCTTCACAATGTCGCACCCTATCATGACACCAAATGTTCCTGGACGTCCACCTAGGCCAGCTCATGAGGAGATTTTAAAGAACTAGCAGGCCGAGGATAACCATGTCAGTGATGTCTTGCCGATATGCCAGCGGATACACGCGATTGAGCGGAAGACTTTGGACTTAGGGATCGTTGAGAGGGGCGGTCCTGAGGCGGTAACCATCATGGATAGGGTGGTTAGCGAGGTAACGAATGCAGTGGGATACAAGAGGCAGAGGAGGGGCCAAGGGTGCGGATTAGGCATACACAAATACTTTTTTTATTCCAAAACAATTTATTTATAATGTTTTTATAATTTTCATAACAACATTTTGTTCTTATCGTTTGATATTGCTTATTATCATTTAACATTTTTATTCCGTTCGTGTTTTTATTATCGTTTTAATCAATCTAATTATATATCTAAACTTAACTTTGATGAATTTCTAAAAAAATAAATTTGTAAGGAGTTATTTTAGAGATGCGTCTATGAAACACCTTTCAAACGCATAAACGGTATTTTCAAAGATGCATATCCGAAAACCTATTTTATGGTGTATTCTAAGATGCATTTCTGATAGACATTTTAAAATTTTCATGGGTATTTTTCATCCGACAAAAGTGAAAAAAAAAATCCCAAAAATAATGCTCTAAAATGCGAGGAGTTGGGCCGTGGCCCGTGAATATTTATTAAAAAAACTTGTGGTAGTTTGAACAACTTCTGTCGCTTGCTCTGGAAACATTACTATTCGTCAACACTGAAAACGAGTCTCTCTCTGTTCATTCAAGTCTCACCGTTTTCTTCAATCAGAAAACTGGTACATGCATCTGATTCCTAACCTCCTTTATTCATCAATCGATTCTCAAATTTACCATCTCTTTTTAATTTCCTCTTTGAATGTTTCGGTGTTTCAGTGAAAACAAACCATGAATTATGGCGATGGATACGCTGTTGAAGTCACCGGTCTCTCTCCCAATGCCACCGATAAAGATGTCTCTGAGTTTTTCGCTTTCTCTGGTACCATTCAGCATCTTGAAATTATCAGGTAAAAAATTGAATTAGAATCATTTGTTTAATTCGGTAACCATTAATTTTTGAGTTTTTCTAATGCTTCATAAATACGTGATTTAAATTAGTGGTTTAACTATACTAAACTAATTAACTGATTGCTAAACTAACTATAACTGATTCAGTTAGTGACTTTGGATAGGCTAACAAACTAGGTTTAGCAATATATATTGAACTAAACCAGAGATAATTGATTTTTTTTCAAATTATTATTGGTGTCGACGGGTCAGTATCGGGATCATGTTTTCCGTGTCCGTGCTTCATTGGTTGCGGTTGCTACCAATCCTTGAGATTGTGAAAATTTTCAGTCTAATACGGATTAATTGCGCATAGTGACAACAAAAACCTTGACACTGTTGCACAATTTTCGCTGCGGACAGGTTTAGAAAAACTTTGATTATCGCATCCTTATGACTTGGTTTGAAAGATATCTGTGATGTAACATAAACCTTTTGTCTCATGCTTCTGGATAGGTAATTTGTACCTCCAGTAGTACCTGGTTTGGATTTTGGCCTTGTAGTTTGATGTATTTAGATTTTAGTCCCTTAGGCTTAGGGACCGATATCTTATTATTTCGAAATTATAGGGTAAATAGCGGGATAGTGGAACAAAGTGGATGTTTCTGGTCCGCTATCCTTTTCCCCTCTAAAAAACGGAAATTACCCCATGAATTTACAGTGTTTTTTTGTTTTTCAATCAAATTTGAGTTGAGACTCAACCTTAACCTTTTCTTTATAGTCGTTTTTGCACTTCAAGAGTCATGTGTTCTTTGATATATGAATAACTTATGAGTTGAGTTATTTATTTATTTTTACATTACATATATGTTTAGAATTATTATATGTAATTTTTCCAAATAAATGATCAAATAGAGCGGTCATCCCGCTATCCCACTTTTGAAGTCGGCTGCTCTGCGCCACTATCCGGGAATGACTACTTTTTGAGTGGTATATTGAGAGACTATGGACCTTAATTAAGAGTGTTTACCTGATGAAACATACTAGAGAAGTTAAGAAAAATAATCTCTGATGTAGTTGAGGGAAAGTTGTAGATAGAAGAAATTTAGCTGACTTTTGTTAGAGGTTAGTTGGGCTGTAACCTGCAAGAATAAACATGAGAATTTAAGAGTGAAAGGCACTAAAGTTGTATCTTTTCTTTAATTGTTTCTGGTTCTTGGGGTTGTATCCACATTGGGGCGATACTGAAGACAAGGGTTATTGATCGACTCATTGTTACATTCTTCTACTCGCAGTTTTGCCAATTATCAGAGACAGCTTTACTATTAAAAAGAGAATGCCATCTAATCTAAGAGGTAAATAAGATGACAAAAGAAAGGGGTGGGTTATTTTCTGAGTTGCAAACTAACCAATTAAAAGCTTAGGACTGGTTACTAGCCCAAGCCAATAAGCACCAATGAGAATTGGAGTTTTGCGGGGTACCTATTTTTTCTTAAGCTACTACTACTAGCCTACAACCATACAAATTGCGTTCACTGGCCGAAAAACTAATAAAATAAACACGGTTCACGTTTCTATGGCCTTTATAAGGTGCTAGAGAGAACTGCTAATGTTGTATTCATGTTGGAATTACTATAAGGCAAAAGAGTATAAAATACAGCAATTGACATCTAAATATAATTAATTATAAGGACCAACATCCAGATTGGTAGACGCTATAATGACCAATTTCCTTTTGAACCTAATTTTCTTGGGTTTTTGTTTTCTCTTTATTGCTATTTTGGCCTAGACGTTTTTGCTGCTTAGCTCACTCGGTGTATTGCATCTAAGGGTGGCAAGGATTTCTTATTGAGATCCAACATTTGAGATATGATTGACTTTGTTTTGGTACAGTATTCAGAATTTGATAATGATGTTTAGTTTTTTTTACCTGGAACAGGTCTGGTGATTATGCTTGCACTGCTTACGTGACCTTCAAAGATGCATATTCTCAAGAAACTGCATGTTTACTCAGTGTGAGTGTTTATCTAACTCGTCCATAACACTTATAATGTTAAAATTGGAATTATGTCAATGCTAAAGCTCAGATATGTTGATTATATTCATTGCTTTCTTCACAATTTGTTCTGTAGGGAGCCACTATTTTAGATCAACGTGTATGCATAACACGCTGGGGACAGTATGCAGAAGAATTTGATTTTTGGAACACGCCCTCCCGTAGTCACGAGGAAGAGAATTATTCAACTGTATGTTCTTTAACTTACTTTTCTACGGCGCTAATGATTATGTATTTTCTGGTTATGGTTTCTCATTCAATGTTTTTATACGATCAATTTCAGACACACCATAGCAGTGAATTTGTTTCCTCTGCTGGAGAAGCAGTTTCCATGACTCAAGAAGTTGTCAAGACCATGCTAGCAAAGGGATATATTCTCAGTAAGGATGCACTATCTAAGGCCAAAGACTTTGACGAGTCACACCGCGTTTCTGCCACTGCAACAGCCAAGGTTTCTGAATTGAGCCAGAGAATCGGCCTCACTGATAAGATATCTGCTGGCTATGAAGCTGTTAAATCTGTCGATCAGAAGTATAATGTCTCTGAAACAACCATCGCAGCTGCATCGGCAACTGGAAGATCAGTAGTAGCCGCTGCAAACTCTGTCGTAAATAGTAGCTATTTTTCAAAGGGAGCCTTGTGGATGTCTGGTGCTCTAACCCGGGCAGCTCAAGCTGCATCTGATTTGGGCAACCGTGGTACTAGGCAGTAAGGCATTGAAATTGTTCTACTCTTATATTTCTTGTATATATCTGCGCCTCTGCTATATAACTTCTTTAACTTTTACAGTACCTACTAGACACTATTGTACAATATAGGCTTGAACAAATTTTCAGTTTCTACCTTAAAACACTTTCTTTGTATCGGTTTTAATTCGTAAGAAAATAAGACGATTTGCTTTTGGTCTTCATTGTCCTGCTTTTAATTTTTGCAATATCTTTAATAGGTAGCTAAATTATATTTAAACTCTAGAAATTTATTTGTTTTATTGGAAGAAATTCAACATGAATAAATATTTGAGAAACTAAATCAAAACAATATATTTTTTTTTGATAAAAAACTATGAAAAAAACTTTCCATTGTTCTATCACTAAATTATGTCCACACAAAAAAAAACAATATTGTATGTTGTCATGGCTGGAACGGAATTAGAAACCTCGATTAATAAGGGTAAGATTTAATACTATAAATAGTTAAATAAAAGTATATTAATGAAATAATGATTATAAAAAAATATGTCACTTTATTTTTAAAAAATAAAAGATGCCTAAATATCCATTACTTATTTTGGTTTCTAAATAGCCCAACATCAAAATAATCTTTAAGTGTTGTGGTGAGAAGTGAATAATTGCGAGTTTGAACATTTTCAACAATGGTACTTTTTTTATGGGAATATGAATAGAGGAAAATTATACCCCGTACCCCTACATTTATCCCAATACCCCTACAATTTTAAAAAAATCTCAATTTTGACCTTTTTAAATTTTTAACTTTTTTTTTAATTTTTTTTTTCAATTTTACTGAACCGGATATCCCGCGGGTGGGTGTTCCGGTTCCTTTTTTTCAATTTTTCAAACTGAAAACAACCCGACTCCCAGACTTTTTCATTTACTCTGTGAACGCAATAACGACAACAAACAAACCTCTCCACTTTCGTTCATCCCTCTCAGTTCTGAATCTTCTCAGTTCAATCTCTTTCACTTGGCTTCTATTCTTCTGCGTCCTCAACCTCTCAATCTCTCGGTTCAATTCGCAGCCATAACAAAGCAACAATGAAGATCCCAAAATTTCAAAGCAAGCCTTCACAGTGAAAACATCAAAACTTAATTCGGGCAGAAATTGAAGGAAAACATGGTATAATCGGCAACCACAACAGTACGAATATAACAACAAAGCATGTTCAATCAACAATCTCAGGTGAGAAAGAGATTACACGAAATGGAGGATGGCGATTTAAGATGTGTTGTCGTTACCTCGCGAATGTTGTTGTGTCATGTTCGCTGAGTTGTGTTGTTGAAATCGTTGAGCGAATTATGCTGCTGAATTGTTGTCATTCGCGGTGGATGCAATCGGAGGTTGTTCGGTGTTGAAGATTGTTGAGTTGTGAAGCGTGTCGAAGACTCGGTTTTGCTGTTGATGTTGTATCCCTGCGGTGGTATGTGTTGTTGGATATCCGCTTGATCTGGGTCGGAGTTCTGGATCTGATAT
Source organism: Vicia villosa (assembly GCF_029867415.1). NCBI lineage: Eukaryota > Viridiplantae > Streptophyta > Magnoliopsida > Fabales > Fabaceae > Vicia > Vicia villosa. The sequence continues at coordinate 89,503,092 of NC_081181.1, read as the reverse complement.
TATTTTCTTCTCTTGTGCTTTATTCTTTATGATATAATTGCTGTAAAAGAAGGAAAAAAACAGACAAAAATGTTGTTACTATTATCAATAGAATATGTTGGTCGTTGTTAGAATTTAAAAGTGAAAAGATTAATGGTGATTTGAATTTGTGAAAGTTGCAAGTTTATGACAGTAGTTAATTTGAAGGTTAACATGATGTTAGAAAAAAACTATGGCATGAAATTAAAAACAAAATTTTGAAAGTTAACATGATGTTGATATATACATGGAACCGGAACACCCAATTCTGGGATATCCGGTTCAGTAAAATTGAAAAAAAAAAGGAACCGGAACACCCAATTCTGGGATATCCGGTTCAGTAAAATTGAAAAAAAAAGGAACCGGAACACCCACCCCTGGGATATCCGGTTCAGTAAAATTGAAAAAAAAAATAAATAAAAAAAGTTAAAAGTTTAATAAGGACAAAATTGGGATTTTTTTAAAATTGTAGGGGTATTGGGATAAATGTAGGGGTACGGGGTATAATTTTCTGAATAGAGGTGTCAATTTAAGGGGCAAAAAAATTTGAGCCCTAGCCCACTTAATGAGGGGGCTTAAAAAAATTTGAGAATAACAAGCCCTCAAATATATAGGCCCCAAATATATAAGGCCCCAAAATTTAGAAAGGAGCCCAAGACCCCAAATTAAAAATTTCTTTTAAAATAAGAATAAAATTTTAATTTTGAAAAATAATATTATAAAAATAAACGAGCTAACTTTAAACTTTTTTTAGTTAGAACTAGATTCACAAGTATGCATAAATTTCAATAATTTACTATTACTTCTAAATCTAAATTTAAGCATTAAGCTGTACCTAGAGTGAAAAATGCTATATTATTTGGTGGCTTATTATCATAAACAAGATATGCAAATTACATTTGATCAACTAACTCCTATTATTATTAACTATTATTGGCATATAATAGTTCCCAAAGGTGGACCAAAGGCAGGATTGAGAAATATATTACTAATATATTTCATTCTTTAAATTAGTTAATCTTTAATAAATAAAAAAATCAATTTTTAATCACTCAAGTCCAGCTAGAAAATATTATGCAATTATATGCCATTTACCAAAATCAAATTAGAGCATTTAACCATAAGTATATCACATCATATTCACTTTAAAATACAACACAGGAAAATAAAGTTTAAACAAAATTCACAAATTGGGCTCAAATTGGGTTCAAAATAATGTTTGGGGTTCTACCATATTGGGCTCAATATTAACAGATTTAGGGTTCTATCATAAATATGGAATATGGAGGAACTTTGTTTAGGGATGAAGGATTAGTTTGTAAAACATAGACTTGTTACTGTTTCTGCATATGAATCCTACTTTACAAATTACAAGAATAATAATCCATATTGGAGCTAGAAATGAAATTTTTGAAACAAAATAAGGCCCCCTCAATAGGGCTCAAAAATAACACATTAATTAAGGGCCCTAAAATTATGGGGCCTAAAATATTTCTCATTAACAAAGGGCTTAATAAAGTAGGGCTTTAGTGGGGCCAAAAAATTGGGGCTTTGAAAAATTGGGCTTATTTGACAGTACTATATGTGAACAACAAATCATTCAAACAATTAATCATAATATTGTGGATTTAATTTTTTCAAATAAAATTATTTCATAACTATTTATAGGAGAACACTTATTTTTAAATAAAAAATAAAAAAATTTAATTTCTTACAAGATAAGTAAGGTTAATGGGGAAGTTTTTCCAATTACATGAACTTAAATTATGGTAATGTCAGGATTTAAGAAATGAAAATAATTGACTTGTTAGATTAAACTGAAATGGATTGAAATTTTATGCAGAACTACTATTTAATGTATTATTTTTTGTGTAATCATAGTAGTATTACTTGCTATTAAGGATTCATTTATGTCTTTTTTCAACAAAAAAATCCAATATCTAAAGTTTAGTCTATGGTTTATCTTGCATCAAAATCAGACTTAAAGTAAATATTAAACTCTTAGTTTTCACTTTGCTAGGGTTTTATGATAAACTCACTGTTAGGGTTTGCTAATACAACCCCAAAATCACTCCGTAAAGAATATGATCTGGAAGATAGGAGTACTAAAAAGGTCAAAGATAGAGAAGAGGGAGACATGTCGCTAACTGTTAGTCAGGTAGCGATTAATGGAGCACCAAATATGAAAGTTGAGCAACCAATGAATACTAGTGTGGTTTCTTTTCTGGACTGGGCCAAGATTAGGCCCAATCTACTTTCGGCCCACTTAGCCTTAGAGGCCCAAACCACTCTGTGCTCCATAATTGGGCTTAGAATGCTCGTCTCCACATGCTCGGCATAATGCTCCTCGTGAACTGTCTGACGCTCGGCAAGGATGCTCCCCGCGAGCATCCTCTCTGCCGAGGACCCTGCTCCTCGTAGGGCTCCTTCGTATTCAACCCCCCGAATAACGCGGAGTCCACGTGGTCCCTAAAAGACCGCGTCTCCCCGTAAACTTCGGAGCGGTTAACCAGGACAGAGGGCACTCACGCACCTCCGATATTTCCGCCTAAGAAACCTGGCAGTCTCCTAATTGGGCCTGGGCATCCAACCCAAATAGCGAGATCATGGCCCAGCGCTAGGGGATATAAATACCCTCTTTCACTAGAGGGTCAGGTATTCACTTCTTTCTAACTCTTAGCTTGTACTTGCACTCCTTTGCTCGTTTCCTTAATTTGGCATCAGAGTACCTTGCAGGTACACCCCCCTTTCACTCCTCGAAGACCCAGTTCCGAGCAGCCCGTGACGATTCTTCTGATCAGGTACGATCAGTGGCGCCGTCTGTGGGAATCTTGCTTCCCCTTCTTTAACAAACAAAGATCAAAGCTAATCCATCCTACGATCGTCATGGCTGGCAACAACAACAACGTCAACGTCCCAAACCTTGATCCCTTCCACCTGGACAATCTCATCCAAGGTTCTGCCCCCGAGGGGACGAATCGACATCGGCGGGAGGGACAACAGCATACCGCTGACGAGCAAGGGAGACCGAGGCATGAGACCTCGCAACCTAACAGAAGACAGCAACCTCAGAACGTCGAGCAGGCTCAAAACGGTGGGAACGAGCAACCTCAACCCCATAACGGACCAGAGCAAGCTCAAAACCTGAACGAAACTGACGCCAGAGACGGGCAGGTTGCCTCCTCGTTCACCCATACCTCTGAGAGGCGAAGAGTTCAATACAAAGACGACCAAGAATAGGTCGATATCCCCGAGGAAGCCGACTCCACAACCGTCCTCTTGCTCAAAGAACTGCAGAAGACCAACCGCCTCATCCGGCTTCAAGGTGACCGCATTGACGAGCTAGAAAGGAAGCGACGATATCATTCCCCCCCGTTGAGACACTATCGGTCGCGTTCCTATTCTTCCTCGCGTTCACTGCCGAGGAGGTATCGTCGGCGTCCCCATCTTCTTCACGCTCCCCGCCTAAAAGGTATCGTCGTCGGAGATCATATTCCCGCTCTCCCCCACGAAAGAGCAAGAAGAATTAGAGGCCCAAAGCCACAGAAATTGGGAGCCTCTCTCCCGAGCGAGATTCCCGGGGCCCCTCCAAGGCTGTGTTGAAACCCCGCGAGCGTTCCCCTCCCCGGGACAACCGCAAAAATCCAGGTAAAACACAGCTAAAACCCCGACGAAGCAGACACTCGACCTCTCCAGGACCAAGTGACGAGGAAGACTTCCACAGCCCCTTGTCCGAAAGCATCCGAAGAGCTCGTCTTCCACGAGGAATGGAAAAACCACCGACCTTGGACCTATACGATGGAACTACCGATCCCGACGACCACATTCAAAGCATCGAAGCCGTCATGAATTATCACGTCGTCCGAGGGTCCATCAAATGCCGCATCTTTCCGACCACGCTCAAGAAAAGGGCAATGACATGGTATAGGAATCTTCCTCCCAACTCCATCCACTCCTGGACCGAGCTCAAGGAACTCTTTTTGAGCCATTTCACAGCCTCCCGTCGGCAACCAAAGTCAGAAGCAAACCTCGAGGCTGTGATCCAAGGAAGCAACAAACCTCTCCGAGAATACCTCGACAGGTTCAACAAAGAGGCCGTCCAAGTACAGACGACCGACTACATGAAGAGATACCTCCTAGAGCGAGGACTCCTCCCCGGAAGAGACTTCAAAAAGGCTATAAAAATCGAGAAGGTGCACACCATGAACGCCCTCCTCCACAAGGCCCAAGTCTTCATCGCTTTCGAAGAAGGCGAAACGGCTGCGATAAAAGCTTCAAGGGGCAATGATGCTGCCCGCAGCTCGAACCATGATTACTCGGGTTCGCGCCGGGGGCACGAGAAAAGGAAAGATGACAGGCCCCACGACGCAAAAGAGCGCCGAGGACCGGCCGGTCGATTCAGTGACTATACTCCCCTGAACGCTTCACGCGAGAAAATCCTGGCCGAGTGCAAAAGCACCAATTTCAAGAACTCTAACGTCAGGCCCCCGAAGTCGAACCCCACCAGACCGGGGACCGACAAGTCTAAATACTGCAAGTATCACAAGAGCCATGGACATCTGACTGACGAATGCATACATCTCAAAGACGCCATCGAGACTCTGATTAAGGAAGGTCGCCTTTCGAAATACACAAAGAAGGGAGAACCTTCCCAGAGGGAAGACCCTCGGAACTCCGACGAGGGTAATTCACCAGACAATAGGCCGTTACAAGTAGCTCTGTCCATCACCCGACCAGAAGACTTCGTTCCCTCGGTCGGAGTAACAACCGCCCTTAGCACATGGGAAGGGTTCCCGACCGCGATGGTCATATCTAATGGCGGGGACCCCGGTTCCCTCACTATCAGCTCAGTGAAGAGGAAGTTTGATGAGTTGATTAGCGCCAACTCGGACTCGGCCCTACCCTACAGAAGTTCAAAGGGAAATCAGACCCAATCACCTTCTATTTGGAAGAACTCCCCGGCGGAGCTCCGAACGCCACAATCCCCCTGCTCGTCCGAGCAAGGATGGCAAATTTTGACGTCCGACGGATCCTAATTGACGAGGGGAGCTCGTTCGACATCATGTATTCCTACATCTTTCGGACCCTCCAGCTGGACGACTCACACCTCACTCCATATGTGGGCTCGGACCTCCAGGGCTTTAATGGGGCGACCACCAAACCTTGGGGTTACGTCGAACTGATCGTCACCTTCGGGGAAGGGGAAGCTTCTAGACAGGTCAAGACAAGATTTTTGGTGATCGACTGCAAGACCCTCTACAACTGCATCATCGGGCGCCCCACTCTACCTGAACTCACAGCCGTCCCCTCGACCGTGCATTTGAAGATGAAGTTCTACATGAAAAGGGGACGAGTAGCCACCATCAACACCGACATTGAAGCCGCCAGGAGGATATTCGACGCCTCGGTGAAAGGGTTGCAACTAATCACCCCTCCCTCCAACTCCAACAAGAAGCCAAGAGCCGAAGACAAGCCTCCTCGAGAAGATCATCAGCAACCGACCAACGTCAGCTCAGTCGACCTCGACGCTCACTTCACGAAGGAAGAGCTAAAGAAAGGCGAGGAACCACAACCCAAGACGACTCACCCCGTCCGACCTATCCCAGACAGCGACTTTGAGCTCGTCCCGCTGAGCGACAACCCCGACAAGGCGGTGAAGATCCGTAACGACATCCCAGATCTGCAGAAGAGACAACTCGTAGCTTGCCTCCGAGCCAACGCCGACTTGTTCGCTTGGAGCGCGGCGGAAATGCCCAGACTCGACCCTGAGGTCGCCTGCCACCATCTCTCCAGCGATCCAGCCGCGAAGGCAGTAGTTCAACGTAGACGTCGGCAGTCTCCCGAGAAAGCGGAGGCTGCCGAGAAAGCTGTAAAAGACCTCCTAGAGGCAAATTTTATTTTCGAGGCCAAGTATTCAACTTGGCTCTCAAACGTTGTACTAGTTAAAAAATCTAATGGAAAATGGAGAATGTGTGTTGATTATACTGATGTTAACCGGGAATGTCCCAAAGATGCTTACCCATTATCTAACATTGACAGACTGGTCGACAACTCGGCCGGTTATAAATTGTTGTCTTTTATGGATGCTTATTCAGGTTACAACCAAATTCCCATGGCGAGGTGCGACAAGCAGTGCACGGCATTCATGACCGAGTCGGGCAACTATTACTACAACGTAATGCCCTTCGGACTCAAAAACGCTGGAGCCACTTACCAACGGATGATGAACAAGGTATTCCGAGGAGAGATCGGCGACACCCTCGAGGTATACATGGACGACATGATCGTCAAATCTCGAGAGGACACCGACCACACCACACATCTCGAGTGAGTATTCGAGCAGGCCAGATCCTGCAAGATGCGCTTCAACCCAGAGAAATGCACCTTCGGTGTCCGGGCGGGCAAGTTCCTTGGTTTCTACTTGACCGAAAGAGGAATAGAGGCCAACCTGGATAAATGCAGAGCATTCTCGGAACTCCCCACTCCTAACAATAAGAAATCCATCCAAGTCCTAAACGGGATGCTCACGGCACTTGTAACACCCTTCTAAACCCCGCGGAAATTAATAAAATAATTCAGAGTAAACCATGAAAACAAGGGTGCCACAATTCCAATTAAAACAAATTTATCATAACTTCATTGTCATGCTTTCACTAAGGAACAATTCATCATAATACATAAACATCTCATGTTAACACAGCGGAAAATTCATCATATGGATAAGCATAACATCATCTATGCAATATCCCACAGAATTAATACAATAACAACACGATAGAGTATCATCATAAATTCTAAACTAGCGTTCCCCGAGTGTTACAATATCAGAGCATGACACCTGACGCTACACTAATACACTGACTTATGAGCTAATCCTCACCAAGTCGAAAGCAGCTATCCTCAATCTGAAAATGTAAACAGTAAGGGTGAGTCTCATCACAGTTAACAAATGTTATTGCATCTTAAATAACAACACATCATAGTTATATCATTCACCCAATTTCATCATATTCAGATTATCAGGAACGTCCATCATTTACACAAATGCCAACAGAACACATCTTTCAAACAGACAATCATACTCAACATTAATTCAACAAGACACGCAACCAACACATCATCAATATTTATAACACTTGAATACTTCCAATCATGTTATAAAAGTATACATATGTATGAACTGACACTATGCATGTGGTACCAACCTCATCAAATGGGAATAACCCATGACCGATCCAACATCATCAAGATACGGCTCTGCCAGCACATATTCCACACAATGGGAATCATGCCCTTCACTGATCCAACACACCCTTATGGATACAGTATCATCAATGAACATGAATGAATGCAAACATACATGAACATACTTATACCATCGTCAAGTCTAATGAGTAACATCGTCAAATACTCATTTCATCATCATCATGAACATCATCATCATCATCAAAGTATGTTTATATACATTAGCATCATTCAAATACAATCAATCATCATCATCATCATTAAAGAACATACATGTGTCCACATCAATCATCATCATCAATAAGAAGAACACACATGTATCCACATCATTCCACAACAATCAATCATCATCATATAATTCTCAACAAATAATCACATCATAATGTTTTTCAAAACAACATCTTATATTGTCACATTTCATCATATATGTCAACAATACATCATCCAATTAAACAAATCGTCACATGATTAATATTTCAACATAGCATGTATTTAACACATCTCATCACATATATTTACAATACATCATTCACCAAGAAATAAAAATCATATTTAAAAATATTTGGATTCACACCTCATTCCATCATTTAAACACGTAGACCATCTCGTAAGATTCATCGTGCTCGAAACGACACTAAAAACAGACCTACGGTTCAAAAGTTACACATCATTTAACTTTTCCAAGAAAACAACCATTCGCTATAGCACGCGGCGCAACCAAGGTTCGCGGCGCGACCTGAACCACACAAACGAGTTCGCGGCGCAACATAGGCACGCGGCGCGAAACGAGAAAATAAGTACGCCTTCGCGGCGCCAACACTGGGACGCGGCGCGAACTGGCGATTTCACAGACTTTCGGGTCTGCGTCAGATCCTGCGATCTCGCCCAATTTGAGTCCAAAAATAACTCCAAACATCATATACAGGCAGTTAATCATCAATTGCATCATTATTCATCATCACACATCAAAACGACACATAAATCAATCAATAATCCATGCAATTTTCATCAATTCATAACCTCCCCAAACCTAACATATAATCCAATTGACTCAACAACATCCCTAATCAATATTATTATCTAAGAACACGATAATAGATGATAACCAGAGAGTCCCCCTTACCTTAGCCAAATATTCTTGATTGGTTATTTTCCTCTTTGTTCCTCTTCACGTACCAGCTTTCCAATCTCTCATCTCCTCTGCTCTGCTTTTCACGTTCCTTTTTCTTTTCTCCCAATTTTCCTTATTATTTATGAAAAATAACATTTTAATTAGTAAAGGGCTTTACTAACATAGCATCCCCTCTTTACTAACACCACACTTGGCCCAATAGTCCATCTCATAATTCTTTCTAAATAATTCCACAAAATACCGAATAATTCCAAAAAATAATTTAATTTCCGATTAAATTAAAATTAGAAAATATGGGGTGTTACAACTCTCCCCCACTAAAAGAGTTTTCGTCCTCGAAAACGTACCTCAAGTAACCAGCTCGTATTAGAGTCTTTCACCTGACTCTCCAGCTCTCAATTAACATTACCATCAGTCAATCTTCAAAAATCCATCTGACATAACCAACAGGAAACATGTTTCATACATTCAAATCCCAGTTCTTACGTCGCATTTGACCATCCAAAAGGATACCACTCGCTATATCTCTAAAAGGTTAACAACAATAGAACATTGAGGTACAACCTATATAATACGCTTAACAACTGAGTAATACAATTACACAATTCATAGTGTGATCACACTGATCAACACTGTAGGTATGCATACCATCTACCGAACTTATCATCCTCAGACACACTTTTCCATCTGAGTGATAAGGTAATACTTACACTTTTCACCAACCGCTCCCTTCAAGAAACTCAATACTCATATTCCTATACCATTGAATTCCAATTATCTGACTCCTCTTAAGTCACACTAGCAATTATCCAACACGTTACATTCCGCTTTTTCCGCACTACTCTGTTTACTCATCACAATCATCTATACCAAATAGATTTCTGAGTTTCACCCGATTCCGACTCTCTTTACTCATTCGTCCAAGAATCATTCTTCATCATTCATGGTACTAATCTTCCGATTTGCAATCCTTACTCGCATCCAACGAAAACCAATTCCTGATTTACTTCCTCTATTTAAACATCCTAACCATCAGAACAAGTACACACAAGTAATTATAGTCACACTCATTAGCATCAATATACCATTGCTTACAAAATAGCCTAACTGAGTCCCACTCTCTTTTAAGAATTAAATCCACTTCGTCCTTCATAGAGTGTAATTACTCATTATATCTAGAATCTACAATATCACCTTAATAACAACAAAAAATTATTACAGCATCATATAGTATCAATTCTTCGTTTTAATTTCGCCGAATACATACCCGTTAACTACGTACAACCGTAATAACATATTCATCATCTCGGCAATTATTCAAAAGAGTTATAATTCTTCGACACGACATCCTTACATCCACTGGATTCTAAATCCAACATATAGATCAACACATATTCTCTATGTAAGCTCCTGACATCTTAATTCCTCACTTCCCACGAGTAGTACTCATAACACTACTCCACATCACACTTTCACTATGCGACTCTGATTACCCGTCTTAAGTTATTTGTCCATCATGTTGCACTCTTTCATATTCACCTCTTCATAAATTCACACAACATAGTGAGTGATTATTCCCACGGCTTCGCATTCATCACATCTTATACCATTAAGGTAACAAAACAAGCTCATCTCATCTATATGATTCCATCTACTACCAACAAGAGATTTAGGGTGATCAAGTCCTAAATTTGTCAATAGATAGTTGAAAATCATATTTAAGCATAAACCGTCGTTACTACATAATAGTGTCCATTTCTGAGTTTGCACCCAAACTCATTAACATCGTCATAGTTCAATAATCCACTACGGTGTCCTTCTTCTAGAATATTCTTCCGAAGCTCAAAACATCAGAAACACAAATCCAATCACTCAACCTCATTATATTATCCTCGTCGATTCTGAATTCACCACCTCTACCTTGGTAATTCAAAGTCAACCTATCGATCAACTCAACATCATCTTTCTGACCTTCTCTAATCTCGTCAAGAATACCACTAGTCAGCCTTAGCATACCCAAACTAACACTATTAGGATCACCTTCACATACCAACTCAAGTCTCTAAATTGTCCAATTAAATCCAACTCCTTCACCATTAGCACCGACATATTTAAAGACTTCCTACGCAACACAATAGCTCAACATTTTTCTTACCAGGATGGTAATTCAAACCAAAATCTTAATCCTAATAAAAATATACTCTAACCATCTCTGTTGCCTCATATTAAGCCCCTTTCTGACCAAAGAGGTACTTCAACTCTTATGATCACTAAACACTTCGAATCCTGAACCATACAACTAACCTGCAAGACCAAGACCACATTCATAACTCGTGGTTTTAATCCAAATTCCATGACATCCTTCACGTCCAAATATCATTCCACTCAGAATCTCAACGAAGTCTTCCTCACATCAATAGGTGTCAGAAATCCTCTAAAATTCTTCTTTTATACTTATCGTTACTTTGCCATCACAAATACGATTCCAAGAGTTCTAAAGTTTATCCCATCTTTACTACTAATTCACTTCTCACTAAAATCCATCGGCCCTCAAACCATCTTTATTATCGAACATCTCATCAACAACATGTTCCACTCAATTTTGTTTCAAACAATCACGGTAGTAGGCATTCCTATTCAACAAGTTTCACGCTTCCTTAACCGACTTCACAATATCTCCTTATAGGATCGATATACTGTATTTATAACTCTCCCATAAGATAGAACATAATCTCTCCTCTTTGTAGGTTCAAACGACACGTCAATCTGACACTCGGAACCCAAGATATGAATTTTCCATCGTTATCCGAAATGCAACATCGACATCATGCAGCGACGCTCTATACGGTATTCCCAAAACTCTTCAAATGGTACATCCAATTCTTAAAATTACTTCTCAACAAACCTTCTAATTATTCCTTCAATCCGTTCAACACTGGACACTGACATCCCGTGCAGTACCAATAAACAAGTCTAGTTATAAGAACAAGAGTAACCGTAACTTCACCTCTTTCCAACGTCATTCTATCCCAATTAAATACGTTACAGCTGCTGCAACTATTTTTATAACAAAGTTCATCTCGTTAGATTTCCGACGCTTCAAACGGAACTCAATTCGGATGTCCAGAACTCCAGTTATGAATTTTCGAAGTTCTGCAGCTATTCAGCAATTTTCCTGCGTTTTGCTTACGAAAATCTCACTCGAAAACTCATTCTCTTCAACTCGATCACATTCCAAACAGCCCCTCATCGTATCTCTTCACTTCCAAACATTCTTATAACTTAAGCGACACATTCCCCCGCCGAAGTCCGCTTTCTGAAACATCACGACAGCAATCCTCCTTGCAAACTCGTAACTGAACCTCTTCCGAGACGCAAGGCTACTCAACTGACAACTTCGCAGCACACCAGCAGAGCTGACACATCGCAACTTTCTAATTTTCCTCTCCTACAATTAATCTCGAAATACTTCTAATCATCTTCTTTCAAGATGTTCCAACTTAATTACCAGTCAAATCTTAATTCCAAGTCTCCTTCAATTCGAGAAACAACAAACTCCAACAACGCTTGCACTGTTGCCAACAATAGCCTACTGAATCAATCATCTTACAACTGAAACATAACCGAGACGCAAAACTTCTCCCCCACTTGTTTCATTCTAACACCTGCAACAAAACAAACAAGTACCGACAGTGATTCACTCACATGTCGTGTACCAAGGGATAAAACGCCGACAGTATACAACTGTCGCGCAACTCAACTGACTCGACAATTGGCCGGACGGACCGACCTGCTCTGATACCACTATTGTAACACCCTTCTAAACCCCGCGGAAATTAATAAAATAATTCAGAGTAAAACATGAAAACAAGGGTGCCACAATTCCAATTAAAACAAATTTATCATAACTTCATTGTCATGCTTTCACTAAGGAACAATTCATCATAATACATAAACATCTCATGTTAACACAGCGGAAAATTCATCATACGGATAAGCATAACATCATCTATGCAATATCCCACAGAATTAATACAATAACAACACGATAGAGTATCATCATAAACTCTAAACTAGCGTTCCCCCAATGTTACAATATTAGAGCATGACACCTGACGCTACACTAATACACTGACTTATGAGCTAATCCTCACCAAGTCGAAAGCAGCTATCCTCAATCTGAAAATGTCAACAGTAAGGGTGAGTCTCATCACAGTTAACAAATGTTATTGCATCTTAAATAACAACACATCATAGTTATATCATTAACCCAATTTCATCATATTCAGATTATCAGGAACATCCATCATTTACACAAATGCCAACAGAACACATCTTTCAAACAGACAATCATACTCAACATTAATTCAACAAGACACGCAACCAACACATCATCAATATTTATAACACTTGAATACTTCCAATCATGTTATAAAAGTATACATATGTATGAACTGACACTATGTATGTGGTACCAACCTCATCAAATGGGAATAACCCATGACCGATCCAACATCATCAAGATACGGCCCTGCCAGCACAGATTCCACACAATGGGAATCATGCCCTTCACTGATCCAACACACCCTTATGGATACAGTATCATCAATGAACATGAATGAATGCAAACATACATGAACATACTTATACCATCGTCAAGTCTAATGAGTAACATCGTCAAATACTCATTTCATCATCATCATGAACATCATCATCATCATCAAAGTATGTTTATATACATTAGCATCATTCAAATACAATCAATCATCATCATCATCATTAAAGAACATACATGTGTCCACATCAATCATCATCATCAATAAGAAGAACACACATGTATCCACATCATTCCACAACAATCAATCATCATCATATAATTCTCTACAAATAATCACATCATAATGTTTTTCAAAACAACATCTTATATTGTCACATTTCATCATATATGTCAACAATACATCATCCAATTAAACAAATCGTCACATGATTAATATTTCAACATAGCATGTATTTAACACATCTCATCACATATATGTACAATACATCATTCACCAAGAAATAAAAATCATATTTAAAAATATTTGGATTCACACCTCATTCCATCATTTAAACACGTAGACCATCTCGTAAGATTCATCATGCTCGAAACGACACTAAAAACAGACCTACGGTTCAAAAGTTACACATCATTTAACTTTTCCAAGAAAACAACCATTTGCTATAGCACGCGGCGCAACCAAGGTTCGCGGCGCGACCTGAACCACACAAACGAGTTCGCGGCGCAACATAGGCACGCGGCGCGAAACGAGAAAATAAGTACGCCTTCGCGGCGCCAACACTGGGACGCGGCGCGAACTGGCGATTTCACAGACTTTCGGGTCTGCGTCAGATCCTGCGATCTCGCCCAATTTGAGTCCAAAACTAACTCCAAACATCATATACAAGCAGTTAATCATCAATTGCATCATTATTCATCATCACACATCAAAACAACACATAAATCAATCAATAATCCATGCAATTTTCATCAATTCATAACCTCCCCAAACCTAACATATAATCCAATTGACTCAACAACATCCCTAATCAATATTATTATCTAAGAACACGATAATAGATGATAACCAGAGAGTCCCCCTTACCTTAGCCAAATATTCTTGATTGGTTATTTTCCTCTTTGTTCCTCTTCACGTACCAGCTTTCCAATCTCTCATCTCCTCTGCTCTGCTTTTCACGTTCCTTTTTCTTTTCTCCCAATTTTCCTTATTATTTATGAAAAATAACATTTTAATTAGTAAAGGGCTTTACTAACATAGCATCCCCTCTTTACTAACACCACACTTGGCCCAATAGTCCATCTCATAATTCTTTCTAAATAATTCCACAAAATACCGAATAATTCCAAAAAATAATTTAATTTCCGATTAAATTAAAATTAGAAAATATGGGGTGTTACAACTCTCCCCCACTAAAAGAGTTCAAGCCATCGATCCTCCTAATTTGGAGCCATCGATCCTCCTAATTTGGAGAGCAATGATCCTGATATTTGCACTTAGGGAGGAACTAACACAGAATATTTTACAATATCCAATGTTTTTGATCTTCTTGCAGGTACAAATAATGCAAAAAATATGGAGCCTTGGCATCAGATTTGGAAGTTAAGTATGCGTGAAGGAATTCGTAGCTTTATATGGATGCTTCATCATAAGGGAATCAAAATTAGTAAATACCTTAGTCTTCTCAATCTAAGGGAGCCATACTGTGAGGACTGTACTGGCGAGGAAGAGACCATCCTTCATGTTATGAGAGATTGTCGTCATGTGAAACTTGTTTGGCTTCAAATCCTGGTAGCTACTAACTTAAATCTTTTCATTGAAGTTAACCTATATGTCCGACTAGAGCATAATTTGAAGATGAAGCTCGGGGGAAATGATATCTGGTATTTTTTATGGGCCACTACTTCCATCAACTCTAGCACTAGAGGAATCAAAGGAGTTATGTTCCAGTTTTTGTTTCTCCATATAATATGGTTGGGGACATAAAGGAATCAATTAGATATTACAATCAAAGCATACTTATGCAGAAAAAGGTAATAAGTAGAGGCGTAAACATAATTAATATGGATTGGCAAAAATCTTAGAAGAAATAGACTTGTATCAATAGTGATGGAGCAGTTTCAAAGAACAACGAAGTTGGCTGTGGAGGTTTGGCTAGGAATAGAGAGGCCGTTTAGTTGAGTGGTTTCTCAAAAAGGGTTGGTAAGTGTAATGTTCTAACTGCTGAACTTTGGGGTGTCTTCGAAGGTTTAAAACTAGATCTCTTCAAAGGCTATAATCGAGTTGAAATCCGAGTTGATAATCAATAAACTAATTTAATATGGGAAAAGAAAAATAAGTTAAAGGATATACACTAAATTCGCAAAATTAGAACTCTCATGGCAACCCTCTTGGAGGTCAAAATTAGGAAAATTCATAGGGAAGCCAATAAGAGCGCTAATACTTTGGCAAAGTATAGTATGAAGCTCCATGTAGAAAGAAGCCTATAGTTTTTTTAGTGTTCTAATTTTATGTTCAGTGTATTACTAAGTGGCTCTACCGTATTGGTTGATCGATGGTTTTTGTTATCTATTTTGGACTTTAGCCTTCCTAGAGCATAAAAAAATCAAATGTAAAGTTAAACTAGATTAGACTTTGACGTTTTATAAACTTATTTAGATAAACAAACTTAAGACTAGTTTATTTACATTTTTAATCTTTTTTTTAATAGGCAATGATATAAGAAATCGCACTAGGGGTGCAACCCTTACAACGAAAAAACTATAAGAAGAGTTAACTAATTCAAAGGTAGCTTATACCAATCATAAAAAATAAACCTAGACTCGGAATCACTATTACACATCCATATCCAAGAGTAAAACATAATGTTGGATATGACCACTTCAAAGCTAAAAGTGGCATTATAAAAAATTATAGCATTCCTCATTAACCAAATGCTCCAAATTAAAGTCAACCAAATTAAATTAAGTTTAGCTCTAGTCTTGGCATCTTTCACCTTGTCTTGAATGCAACTGAAGTTCTTGAATTCTGCAAAAGAAAACTCCACATCATTTCCCAACCAAAGGAAAATTCTTTCTCATACCGCTTTCTAAACTAAACATTGGAAAAAGAGATGTTCCAAAGTTTTCGGATGATTAGTACAAAACAAGCAATAAAGAGAAGTAGCATTAGACAATCCTCTATAGGGCAAAAGGTCTTTTAGAGGAAGTCTATTAATAAAAAATCTCCAACCAAAAATCTTAATCTTTTTCGGTATGTTAAGCTTCCAAATAACATCCAACAATTTGATAGTAAAAGTTGGCCAAGCTAATTCCTTTGCATTTGATACCAAGTTGGACACACTAGCTACCGAAAACCAACCATTAGTAGTTAATTTCCAATGAAATTCGTCAATAGCCGAAGTATCCGGAGTAATGTCATTCAAAATCTCCTTTAAACCCCTCATATGGAAGTCGAAAACCAAACCCCTCCCATGAATGGCCGAGTTGCTTCCAAAGAGAACGTCAAAATTCCAAAAATAGGCGCCATTATTCCAAGAGAGCACATCACTAACCGTGCAAAGTTTATTGGTTAAGAGATCGAACAAATATGAACTACAACACGGAAGGGCTTTAAAAGCGCTTTTTATGGGCTTTAAAAGCGCTTAAAAGCGCTGTGAAAGGCAGCGCTGGCGTAGGTAACAAAAGCGCTTCAGAAAGCGCTCTGGTAGGCCCCCCCTATAAGAGCGCTTTTCTGGAAAAAGCGCTCTGGTAGGCCCCCCTATAAGAGCGCTTTCCTGGAAAAAGCGCTCTTGTAGACCCCCCTTTAAGAGCGCTTTTTCCAGCAAAGCGCTCTGATAGCCCCCCCTATGAGAGCGCTTTTTCTGGAAAAAACGCTCTGATAGCCCCCCCTATAAGAGTGCTTTTCCAAAAGCGCTTTCGTATGTTGCGTTTTTTTTAAATATTTTTTATGCTTTTTTATTAATCTTTGGCAGCGCTTTTACTAAGAAGCGCTTTAGTAGGGGGACCTTTAAGAGCGCTTTTTAAAAGCGCTGTCGTTGCTAAATGAGGTATTTTAATGTGCAGCCTGTAATTTAATCCTCCCAGTCGACCTGTAATATTTTCGACCTGTACTATGTTTTCAACCTGTAATATTTTCGACCTGTAATTTATTTTCGACGATATTATTTCAGCCATCAGTAAGACAACATATATACTAATATAATACCATTATAATATCCAAAATTATATATATACATCATTACATCGATAATATTATAGTTCAAATCGACACAAATCCTACATGAAAAATTGCTTAATATAAAATTGACACAAATCCTCTTTTATTTCTTCCAACTTAAGTCTCGGGTACCCAGCAGCACGGAATTCGTCAAGGTACTACAAAACAAAAACATAATATGAATGATATATTTAGTTAAATGTAATAAATTATATGAAATTATCTTAAGTTATAAATTCATACCGTGAGCGGAATCTCTAATTGATTTGCCGGAAGGATTTCTTTCATAAACCTCAATACAAAGTATCCGCAATCGTAACTGTTTCGCTGTTGCGGACACTACATAGAAAAACAAATAAGATTCTATAGTTGTCTTGTTTTATCAAGTAGCATAAATATATTATAAGCAAAATTGTGAAAAATAATGTACCTGCACTTGGATCCAAGTAATGTTGTTAGATTTAGTTCGGGATACCTGTGCGTCCCGTTGACTTCGGAACACTTGTATTGATCTAATTAACAAATATATAAAAGCATATGTTTAGATCAATCCCACAAATAAGTAAATATATAAATATACACGAATATATATTTAGAACGATCCCACTTACAAATCAACGATGTCCTTCATAGCCGAATAATTGGTCCATTCACCATTTACCGAATTCAGATAATACACGACTTCCCTTATAGGGTTGATAGCAAGCAGCAACCAGTGTGCTCTATAAATTAAAACAATAGGTTATATGAAAATTTTGCTATACACAAAAGAAACAGAGATTAGATGAGCAAAGAATGAGAAACTAACCCTACTGGTCGGGTATTATACGCCCAAAGATGCAGACTTTCTGTATTGCCGGTGGACATGAATCTATCGACTAAGCGCTGTCTAACTGATTCCGGTTCCGAAGCAATTGCCATTCCGCTGCAATGGGCGGAAGACACGAAACGGAATCTGTTAGACAATGGATTCCCGCGCAACACTCTGTCATACAACAACCTTAAATAAAAACATAATAAACATTAGATTATTTTCATTGAAATGTGTAAATAAATTATATTGTGGGACTAATTAAATAATATATCGGATGAGTGAATACTACCGGATGTATGAGTGCATGTTACTGACGCCTAGTTGATCATGCCTAAAAATCTCCTCCAAGTCATCAATTGTAATAAGTGACTTGAATTCAATACCGAAGACACTTTCATCCATATCGATTTCACGTAAAGCACCATCTTTCAAATCGGACATATCAACCATTGTTGCGAGCGTCGACCGGTATCGAGGCACAAAAGCACCGCCTTTTTTTGCCGCTTGCTTCGGAGGACCATCTCTTTCTTGATTATCTCTTTCTTGTGAGTTTTCTTGTGAGTTTTCAGGTGGAGCATCTCTATCCGGAGCCATTTAACCTGTGTCAAACAAACTAAAGCACATTAGTACACTATTAATAAGCTAACAATCTATACAAGTCAAATGGAAGTCAAACCATGCATGTACAAGTGTATCGGAAACGAAATCGGTACAAATCAAAATAAGCGTCAAAAAAGAAAGTTGTCGGAATTGAACGAAATTTACATGGCTATGGTAAAACGTCCCCACGGACTCAAAAATAAAGTCGGTTTTCCGAAATTCAGACCCTAAGCCCGACTTTTGATTACGGGCAGAAGCAAAACCGATAAAAAAACAGTCCCGAAATGTAAAGATAAGTGCATGAGCAGCTCCGGAATCGTCAAAATGGTATAGTTACATGTAAAGAAGTCGACAAACGGATACATGGTTCAAAAGTTATGTACAAAACGAGAATATGCACCAAAATTGAATAAGTACTATACTATTGATTAAAACAATCGGTACAAATTGAATAAAACAAATTAGTCGGAATATGTATACTATTACCTTTATCACTAACGTCTCTTTCTTTTCTTGGTAGGATTGTGTTCTACGCGTCTCTTAACAACGCGGACGGTTGGATTGATCCAAATACCCTCATTATGATCATTTCTAGTACAAGATTCATTCTCATTTTGATCGTTTCTTGTACAAGATTCAATGCCAACACCAATATCACCTTGATCTTCAATGTTTTCATCAACTATTTTGTTAGATAAAAGCACTATAGACCATTTCGTACTTGTCGGATCATTGACATAGAACACTTGTTTAGCTTGAGAGGCTAGAATGAAAGGCTCATCTTTGTACCCTACCCTATTGAGATCCACTTGCAAAAATCCTGACTTATCCATTCGTATGCCACTATTATTTTCAACCCACTTGCAACCAAATACAGGAATCTGAAACTTCGCGTAATCAAACACCAAAATGCGCTCGATAACCCCAAAATATGACAAATTTGCAAATTTCGGATTTAAGTCATTCGCACTTGATATGTGCATTGCTTCAGCTACCAAGGTAACACCACTATTTTGCATAGTACTTTATCATCCTGTTCTTTGGTATAAAATGTGTATCCATTAATAGCGTATGCGCTATAAGAAAGCACAATTACAGTTGGACCATAGGCTAAACATCTCAACCTTTCTGTTACTGAAGCAGGATCTGAACGATACTTTGAATAAATATGATCCCTAAACCACGGTATGAAACTTCGATTGTGCTCTCGTACTATCCAGTTCTCATTTCTATTTGGATTTAAATCTCGGAGAACAACCTTGTGCATTTCAACATACGGCTCAACCTCAATCTCATTGTGCAGAACATACAAGTGCGCTTGATCCCGTTCGACCATTGATACTGTCACAACTTTATTTCCAATTAGCCTTTTTCCTTCTTTTTTTTCGACAATATGAGATTTGGGGAGTCCAATTGATTGAACATTTGACAGATATTCAGTACAAAACTCAACCGCTTCTTCAACAACGTATCGTTCGGCAATACAACCCTCCGGTCGACTTCTGTTTTTCACGTACCCTTTTAATATTTTCATATAACGTTCAGCAGGGTACATCCATCTCATATAAGCTGGTCCGCACAATTGTGTCTCTTTCACAAGATGAACGACTAGATGAACCATTATGTCAAAAAACGAGGGAGGAAAATACATTTCAAGATCACATAAAGTAACAACTATCTCTTTTTGCAATGTTGGTAAGATCGCGGGATCGACCACCTTACTGCAAATTGACCTGAAGAAGAAACACAGCTTAGTTATTGTGCTTCTTACTTTTTCTGGCAGAATAGAACGTATACCTATTGGTAAAAAATGTTCCATTATAACATGACAATCATGCGTCTTCAAACTCTTTAACTTGAGGTCTTTCATGGACACAAGTCTTCTAATATCTGAAGAGTAGCCTTCTGGAACTTTAACTTCACTGAGGAACTTACACAATGTTTTCTTCTCCTTTCTAGATAGAGTGTAAACAGCAGGTGGCAGATATGTTCGTCTTCCTTTCGTCACGGGTCCCAATTCAGTTCTCATTCCCATGTTTACCATGTCCTTCCTTATGTTAAGGCCATCCTTAAACTTTCCTTGTATATTGAGTAACGTACCTATGACGCTGTCAAATACATTTTTTTCAATATGCATAACATCCAGGAAATGTCTTACGTACAACGACTTCCAATATGGAAGTTCAAAAAAAATGGACTTCTTCTTCCACCCACCCTTGACAAGTGAATGTGCAAAAGGCTTGCCAAACTGAGTGCTCACATCTTTCACCTTTTCAAAAATTTGATCACCTGACAAAAAAGGTGGGGTTGTACCATGTTCGGCCTTTCCGTTGAATGCTTTTCTCCTCCCACGGTAGTGATGATTAGAATTTAAGAATCTACGATGGCCGAGAAAGACATTCTTCTGACAAAGCTCCAATCGTGTCGTATCGGTTTCATCTTCACAAACGGGACACACCTTTTGACCTTTATTGCTGTACCCGGATAGATTTCCGTATGCTGGAAAATCATTAATTGTTCCAAACAACATCGCCCTCAAGTTGAAACTTTCCTTCCTATACCCATCGTAAACCTCCACACCGTTGTCCCATAAAAACTTTAAATCTTCGATTAACGGTGCCAAGTATACGTCTATGTCATTCCCTGGTTGTTTAGGCCCAGAAATTAGCATAGATAACATCATGTACTTACGCTTCATACATAGCCACGGAGGTAGGTTATAGATCATAAGAATCACAGGCCATGTGCTATGCGAGATACTTTGAATACCATGCGGGTTCATTCCATCAGTAGACAATGACAACCGAAGGTTTCTTGCTTCTTTTCCAAATTCAGGATAATCAGTATCAACTTTCATCCATTGTGGTGAGTCTGTCGGATGTCGCAACTTTCCATCAATAATTCTTTCATCTGCATGCCAAGTCAAGTGTCTTGAATCGGTCTCACTACGATACATGCGTCTAAATCTCGGAATTATAGGAAAATACCATAAAACTTTAGCAGGAGACAACTTTTTCTTATATCGAGGGGCACCACATTTAGGACACTCGTTCAACGCTGCATACTCGTTTCGAAATAAAACGCAATCGTTTGGACATGCATGTATCTTATCATAGCTCATGCCAATAGAGGACAACATCTTTTTGGCTTCATACGTTCGATTGGGAAGAACATTATTCTCTGGTAGCATATCTTTCATAAGGGCTAATAACTCTGTGAAACTTTTATCCGACCATCCATTGTCCGCCTTTAAGTTGTACAACTTTAACACCGCAGACAATCTTGTGAATTTTGAACAACCATCATACAACGGTTTCTCTGTATCGCTTACCAACCTCTCAAACATTTTGGGACAATCCGCAAGATCTTCTTCAAGCGCTTCTGCAATCTCTTCGACTCGATCGCAATCGTATGTGTCTGTGCAATCGTCGTTTGAAGCATACTTCCTATTACAACTCGACTCAGCATTCCCGTTACTTTTCTCACCATGCATTGTCCAACATGTATAACTTCTATCAATTCCAAACCGTAGTAAATGGGATGCCAACTTATTCCCGTCAAACTTACCCCCATAACAGCAACCTAAGCAAGGACACGGCATTCGAAGCGGGTCTTTGGAGTGCGCAACCGCAAACTCAACGAATTCCCATACCCCTTTCTCGTACTCTTTCGACAATCGGTTTGAATTCATCCATGTCTTATCCATGTCTTAATTAAGCTAAACAAATGCTTCTTGGTTTCTCTATCAGGTACTAAGGAATTCTGTCAAGATAATAAATAGCTATCATCATAATAGAATACCTAGTCAGAATACCTAATCAGAATACCCGAATTCTTAAAGAAGACATTACCTTATTTCAAGGTAATATAAGTCCACAAACCAAAAAATTGGTTGAGAGACACTAAATTGATATTAAATAGAACCATAAACAATAAACTATAAGCAGAAAATAACAAACTATAAGCAAGAAGAAAGGGATAGTAACCTGAGTTAGACTTGATGTGGGAGATGGTAGGTTTGAATCGGCGTTGTACAAGTAGAAACCAGAGACTTCAAAGTAACTGTGAAATTAAACACACACACACGATGCAGTTAAATACAAATATCATAAAAGTGAGAAAATATTTCATATGAAATTTTTAATCCTTTACTTTATACACATTAAGTAGTTAGATTGTATTCTCAATCCACCCTCTTTATTTTTTTTTCAATTAAGAAACATTCTTTTACTTTTATTAGTTTGGGTTCAACCTTCATAACACAAGCAAGAAAAGCATCATCTTTGCAAATTTGTGGACAACATGACTTTTCTCATCCATGATGATAAGGCCCATCCAAATTAGATACTCTCACTTTACAGATAATAAGGACTCAAAAAAGGAAAATATATTATAAATTTCCATTTCAATAAAGAAAATTGACACTTTATACCGACACCTATATAACTTGCAATAGTATGTTACCAATTTTTTTTGTGACTGACACTTGAATCTCAAGTAAAGAACAATCTCTTAGCATCAAGAATCTCATAGATCTCTTGAGTTTATGCAAGAAATTCCCAAAGAAATAAAGAAATTATCAACTTATATATATTCATACATAGCATTATATATATAAACATCATTTGATTTTCTTCTTCATTTATATTTACACTAGCCCTTCAAAAAATGGCTCCACCTCTCACACAATCACAATCTCAAGTAAGAAAATATCATAAAAGTAAGAAAATATTCAATGAAAATTAAACAATCTAAAGACAATACACTCTAAAGACATTTAATCAAACATGTAATATGCTTCATTCTCAAATTGCAGTGCAACCCTTAGTTGAAACCCTTAAAACTAAACCCATAAATCATATTACATGTTTGAGAATGTAAACCCTTAGTTGTTTTTCTTTACCTTGCACAGTCAGTTTATAAAACTAATGGAAATATAAACTAAACTAAACTAACCGGCGGTGGAGAAAACGAGTGACGGAGGGACGCCGACGGAGGAGAGAACGACTGACGGAGGGACGCCGACGGTGGTGGCTGGCACCGATGGTGGTGGACGGAAGGGCAATGGAGGATGATACGGAGGGTTTTTCGGTTGCAGAACAGAAAACGAAAGAGAGAAAGTGAGAAACAGTAATTAGTGAGAAGCGTGTTTTTGTTTTTAATTTTTAGTAATAAAGGCTACTAAAGCGCTTCTGAAAAGCGCTCTCATAGCCTGGTCTATACCAGCGCTTTTTAGCAAAAAGCGCTCTCATTAAACCCCCCTATAGCAGCGCTTTGAAAAGCGCTCTCATAACCCCCCTTACCAAAGCGCTTTTCAAAAGCGCTCTCATACCCCCCCCCTTACCAAAGCGCTTTTCAAAAGCGCTCTCATACACCCCCTACCAGAGCGCTTTTTAAAAGCGCTCTCATACCCCCCCTACCAGAGCGCTTTTTTTCATCATTTTCCCTTTTTTATTAATTTTGTTTTTAGCGAACCCTACGAGAGCGCTTTTTGCTAAAAGCGCTTTAGTAGCTGCGCTGCTACAACTTAATTTTGGCGCAGTGATGGGAAAGAAGCGCTAAGAGTTTGATCACCCAACCAACAACTATGCCAAAAAAGAATATTATTACCTTTCTTAAAGTCACAATCGACCCAATTGGAAAAGCCTTCATCAGAGTTTTCCTCTTTAAAATCATTAAGAATAATGTCCCTCCACCAACTAGAATCCTCCTGACTTAAAACTTCCTTGCAAGAGGCAAACACCTTATTTTTGGGTTATGATATCTCAAAAGTAAAAATTTGATCCAAATTGCTTTATCCTCCTTCAAGATCCTCCACTTCCATTTAAGAAGAAGATATTTATTCATTTCACCTACATCTCTTATGCCTAGCCCACATTTCTCTTTAGTCTTGCAAACATTCTTCCACTTCACCCAATGAATGCATCTCTTATTTACATTTCCGCTCCACAAAAAATTACTAAGAAGACCTCTAATCTCTTTGATGATTTTGTTCAGAGCTTTAACGAAGGAGAAAGTGAAAATGGGAATAGCATTAAGCATCGAACCAATTAGAGTCACTCTTCCACCTATTGAAATGTTTCTTTCCTTCCACATCGATAATCTTGATTTGATATTGACCACGACGTCCTTCCACACTCTCTTCTTTCTAGCGTCTTCTCCAATCCAAATGCCGAGGAATTTAAAAGGAAAGGTTCCTTTCTTACATGAGAGAAAAGAAGTATCCGAATTTAATATCCACTCACCGATGTGAACTCCAAAAATTTTGCTTTTATGGAAGTTGATTTTCAAACCGGATACAAGCTCAAAACCTCTCAACAACACTTTCATGTTCCAAAGATTATCACAAGTGGGTTCTCCAATAATAACGGTGTCATACGCAAATTGGAGGATATCCACATATTCTTCTACACCATATTTGAACGACTTAAAATCACCCACCTCCACCGATTTTTAAGTAAGAGCGGTTAGACCTTCCATAGCGAGAACGAAAAGAAAAGGTGAAATAGGATCACCCTGACGTAATCCTCTTTGAACCTTAAAATCTTTGGTGACACTACCGTTTACCAAAACGGACATATGGCTAGTGAAAATACAAGAATCCATTTCAACCATCTCTTCCCAAACCCCATTCTCCCTAAGATCCATTAAGACAATTTGAATCATACGCCTTTTCAAAATCAACTTTAAGTAAAAGACACCCCCTCTTCTTTTTCTTTGCCTAATCTAGCAATTTGTTCACCAATAAAACTCCATCCGTCATACTTTTACCCGGAACAAAAGCGGTTTGATTATTTTTAGGAATAAGCGCAAGGAAAGAAGAGGTAATGGTTTTAACAAGCATACTTTTGGAGTAGAAAACCGTTGCATAACTTCATCAAGTCTTCTTTAATAAGAAACCAAAAACTTTTTAAAAATATAAGGAGAAACCATCCGGCCCCGGGCTTTTGCTCCCATCACACGACCAAATAGAATTCTTGATTTCCTCTTTGGTGAAAGGAACTTCAAGCTCCAAAGATTCTTCAATTGATAATGAATTCAACTTAATCCCATTGAGGCTCCGGTCTAGTACAAACATCTTCTTTAAAGAAATCTTCAAAGTGCTTAAAGCTAAAATCTTTAACTTCTTTAACCTCTTCCAATCTTCCCTTCTGTCATACCCCAATTTTTGACCCTAAGATTATACATCATTTGCGTTTCAATCGTCAATCAAGATCACAATCTTGAGATTTCATTTTTTTTGGTGTTATGCTCACTTCGCCTCTGAGGGGAACCATCAAGCACCTATGTTTATTTAATTTGTTTTATACTAACCAAAATCCAAAAATATGCATTTTGTTTCTTTTGTTTGGGTTTTACAAGTAAGAGATCGAGCAAAAATCAAAACAGTGCAAGAAAAAGAATTTTTGAAAATTTCACTATGGAAATCGATTTACCCATGTAGGAAATCGATTTCATAGGACGAAATTTGAAAAAAGGTGGGAAGCATGACATCATCTTGGCACCAAACACATTTTTCTTGATTATTCTTTACCATTTACCAATATTCCACCTCACCACAAATTAATTTCTTTCATTAACCTCATTTTAACCCCCTTTTACCAAGTCAAACACAAATTAATTACCAATTGAACAATTACCAAATTGCCCACACCTCTCTCTCCAACTCTATAAATAGAGGCCTTCACCTCTTCATTTGACAAGCTTGAATAGCCAAATAAACTCTTGCAATTTCTCTCCTCATCCCTACCAAATTCACTCAAAGCTCTCTTTTCTTTCATAAAGTTAGTGAGTTACATCTTGAACCTCACTAACTTTGAGCTAAACCATCATCCATCTCTCTTTTTTCTTCAATTGTTGCTAGATCAAGATTTGTGTTGGTTGTTCTTGAAGTGGATCTAAGTTTTGTGCAAGATTTGGTAAATTTCTACATCCTTTTTCATCTTTCACAATGTGATTCTTTTGTGCTTGGGTGTGATGCATCTTTGATGCTATATTGGTGACATTTGGTGAAGATTTGATGAAAAATTCGTGCACATTGATATATGAGATCATAAGGTGTTTGTGTTATTGCTTAAACAAGGTTTTATGCTTCATAATGCTGTTTTTTTGAAAATTGCGCGCAGGAAATCGATTTCCTACAAAGGGAAATCGATTTCCACTATGTTTTTTACGCCAGATGTGAAAACTGCACTCAGGAAATCGATTTCCTGCAGAGGTAAATCGATTTCCTGCAGAGGTAAATCAATTTCCACACTGAGGAAATTGATTTCCTGCAGAGGTAAATCTATTTCCTGGCAGCTTTTTGTTTTTTTTGCTTTTTTAAGTTTGTTTTGCCATTCTTCTTCCTCTAATTCATTAATATAATTGGATCTAAGATGTTGATAGGTTTGAAATGACCAAATCCATAATATTAGATGAATGATATTAATGATAGTGTGAGTGATTTTATTTTATGCATTTTATTTTTCTTCTCCTTCTTTTTTCTTTTGATCGATGAAAGTCTTAATACCTTGAGAATTCTTATGGATTCTTGGTAAAGACTAGATCGCTACCTATTTTCTTTTCGTGCGGTATTGCTTCCGGAGAGTGATCTATATATCGCTTCTCTCGTATTCATTAGCACATAAAGTTTTGACCGGCCTCGTTGTAGGGTGATTTCTACATAAATCACTTGGCGATCTGCTTAACATAGCGCAATATTTCGTGTCCCGAATAAAAAAGATCAAACATGGAAGAGAATTGTATGCGGTTGATTTAAGACTTATGGAATTTTATCGTGTAGTCGTTATGATTTTATCAAGCTTATGATAAAGTTCCATTGAATTTAAATCAGAGAGCATCCTTCACACACCATCGATCTTTAATACTAACTTTGATAACATACTTGACAAGTTTCAAGATGGTTATCTTTAACATCTAACAATTGACTTTAATTTCCGCACTTTATTATATTGCTCTTTATTTCTCGCTTTATGCTTTATTTTATCATTTCATCATGTTTATGTTTTCGCCATTTTCTCTTTGTCCATTTGGACGTTTATATTCCGCTATTTTCTCTTTGTCCATTTGGACGTTTTGTTTATGTTTCCGCTATTTTCCTTTTGTCCACTTGGACCATACTCTATTTTTGTGCTAAAACACTAATAAATAACTAAAATCTAAAAAAACACCAAAGGCTCTCTATGGACTATTGGTTACTATCCCGAGCATTTTGGAGACTTGGACTTTTGGACTTAGTACCTCTGGACCCTGTTATTCTGTTGTTACTCTGTTGTTATTCTGTCTGTCTGGAACTGGATTGTTGTCTGTTTGTATGTGCACGTATTTCCTCGAAAGCCCTTGATGGTTAATTCCAAGGCGTTGTGATAAGGATTTTACCCGAAAACAGCCGTTACTCTGCCCGATTTTCGTCAGAATTTTAATGTGCTTAATGCGAAGTTGTGCTAAAGACAATAAGTTCATCTGGATCCCCAAGTGTTAATGCTTCGGTTTAGTGTTAGTAGTCCAAAGGATGGGAAATCTACCTTGACTCTTAATGTCAAGTGTTGGCTTCTTTTCGGTTAGATCGTTCTTTCTTTAGCTTTTATTTTATGCACTAGGATAGCCTCTTCATCTCCTCCCCTTCTTAGATTTTCAAAATCTTCTCCCTTTTTTCAAAAACCTTCTTATGTTTGCAATCCCTTTTAAAACCTTTTTCTTTAAAAAATATCTTTTGCCCTTGTGGCTTTTCTTCAAAAGTTTAGACACGATTAGTTGTTGTAATGAGTTGCGATACCCCATAATTTTGAAAATTGATTGATATAATGAGATCTTTTCCACGTGAAAGAGCTAGTGGCATACTCGTTGATTTTCATCCGAGTTGGATCCCTTCTTTCATTTGTGACGCAAAGAACTCATTTGTTCTCATGCTCAAGATCAATGGCTGAGTATTTCTCTCCGACAATGATAAAGTGTCTATTCCTTTTAAAAAAATTTTCCCCTTTTAAGCGGAACTACATTAGCTCTGACTTCTCCATTGCACCGAGGAGGTATGTAGGCACAAGGATTAATGTCTTGGCGAGCTCTTGTTTTAAAACAAAACCCTTTTTTTTAGCACACACACACAGATTTTCAAAAAGGTTCCTGTGGAATACCGCAGATATGAGGGGTGCTTAAATCCTTCCCTTTGTATAATCAACACCCGTACCTAAGATCTCTTTTGTTTAAAAACAAACTTTGGGTTTTCTTCGTTCTTTTCCCTTTTCCTTTGGAAATAATAAAGCGCGGTGGCGACTTTCACTGAAATATTGAGTCGAGTCAACTTAATGCCTTCGTTCTCAGATTTTCAGCCGCTACACCGTCCTAGTACCAATGGAACATAAGGAATTATTTCTTCTTCTATCTCTTAAGGAATTGTGAAAATATCGAGTGTATTCATCCCCTTCGACTAGCCAAAGTTGCCTAGAATTAAGTCTAAGTAACCATTCTCTCTTGTTAATATTATCCTAAAAATCCTCCACCACTTTTAATCTTTTCCTAACCACCTCTTCCGGTGCGTTACCTGCAAAATGAACAAACAAATTATCTAAAGCATTCATTTCTTTCCCATCTTGGTCTATTTTAAGGTCTATCCAACCATAGACCGTTTTGTTCCACCAAGAGATCCGAGTTTTAAGAGTTTTCAACTTTTCAACCAAGCAATAGTCACCTCTCCCTTTGAAATCAAGTTTTTTCCACTCCTCTTCCACAAATCTAGGAAACTCCTCATGCTTGAACCACAAGTTATTAAACTTGAAAGGTTTAGGTCCCCAATCCTTTCTATTGTCTTTCAACCAAATAGGAGCATGATCAGACATATCCCTCTCTCGTATATGTTGACCATCCACCTTCTAATCATCAATAAAAATTTCCGATAGAAGGAATCTATCAGGCCGACTCATAGTCTTCCCATTACTTTTGAACCAAGTGAACTTGCCACCAATTGTGGGTAAATCACCAAATCCATATCGTCAATAAATTCATTGAAATTCCTTATGTCGTTTCAATTTCCTCTATTAGAAACTCCAATTCTTTCATCCAAAGAGGAAGTAGAGTTTAAGTCACCACCAATGCACCAAGTTCCTCCAATATTGTTGTTCTTGAAATCACAAATCTTTTTCCAAGCTCTCAATCTAGATGCTTTGTCGCAAGAGGCATGCACATTTACGAAGTAAATTAGCTTACCCTCCTTCACCACAATTCTTTGACTACATTCAACTCTGAACCGCTAAGTTTTGTTTCTTGTATGAAACAAATATCAACATCACCTTTTTGATTATGGAAGCCGACTCTCTTTCTCTTAGCCCGACTCCCTCCACCACGCAAGTTTAAGGAGAGAATAATCATGGAGGAACACGATTATAGGTCCCCTTTGACTCCAGCATCCCTTTGTGGTCTCATAACTCCATATGATTCAAACTTAATATTGGATCGAAATTTTCAGAGGTATTAGTGATGCCCAATCTTGACATTGAATTCCATAATCCCTCCGGAGCTTTGTTCATAACTCCGCTGACTACTCTGTTATTGCAATTCCTGATGTCATTGCTGAAGATTGAGTCACAAGTTATCGGAAGACCACCGGATAGATAATTCTTCTTGACAAAAAGATTTTTCTAGTTGAGTTTGATTGTGGCTGTATTCTGATCTTGGTCCCGTCCCTTGTTGTAACCTTGTCTCAACTGGATAAATGAATGTTTCAACCTTCTCCCCCATGTCCAGCACCTCCCTTATCTTCTTCCTGTTTTTTTTTTTTTTTGAATTTTTCACCTTTTGACATTGATCATCAAAACTTAAGTTCTGTTTGAGAGTACTGCTGACTTCCTTCTTCTTTTTGTTGATAGACACCCTCTTCATTGGGACAGAAAAAATTTCTTAGAATTTTTTTATGAGGATTTAGAACTTGTCTTGGGCATATGATTTATGCCATTAGAACCAGTAAAACCGTTAGAAAGCTGGTCCTGTATCTCCTTTTGAATTTCATCCTTCAAAGGTAATTTATTGGGGCCCACTACAATGTCCACGTGGTTTACTTGACTTTCCACCTCTTCGTTATTTTTTAAAGTACTAGAAAAAGCTATCAGACTACACTCAGGTTTTTCCCTATAATAGCATTAGGGTCCACGTGCCTTGCTTTACACTCCCCTTCCGCCTTTTTATATTCTGAAGAATGATTCAATAACAACAATCCAGCTGGCTCCACCTGTGCTACTTTTTCATTTTCTTCCTTTACTTTGGGTGTTTCTTCATAAGCCTCCAGATCTAGGTTTCTACTGCAGGTTTTCATGGAAATGGACTCAGAATTAATCAGCTTTTCAGAATAGGTGTTGAGGTTATCAGCAAAAGATACGTTACAATTAATGCTCGGGCCCTTTCCGTTGTCCTTTATTGATCTGTCCCCGTCGAAAGCATTGGAACCTGGTTTCCCATCAACATCACCATCATTATACGGACCTCGTTCCGTAGGCTGTTTTAGACTTAGGTTGTTACGGTACCGGAATGACTCATCGTCATCAATTGGAGATCCCTAGAGAAGATGCCGAATCGTCATCATCATAAATAGTGCTGAGAGAACCCTCCGCCTCTTCCTTGTTCAAGTAAGTGTCTTCGATGATGAGTAAGTTGAACCAATTTCCATGCACACAAACCTTCACTCTGTTTCTTAATGTTTCCAGGAAGTCTGTGTAAATCATGAGATTAATAACATCCAATCTGTTAGTATTTTCAGAGATACTTTGAGGGTTTACCATTGAACATATATCAGCAAGGAGAGCTTCCAGAAATCTCGCACTCCTAACATAACAGAGGACGCCGTAAATGGATACCCAAGTCACTCTCGCACACTCCGCATCCGTTTTCTTCCAATCTCTTATTTCTTTGAACTAGAAAGTTTTTCAGTCCCCTCCATCTTCCAATAATGCCTTCAGACTGCCTTCTTTGTTCTCCTCCAAAAGACATAGGTTAGGTCCCAATGCAGCTGCTGAAATGGTAAAATACCTTCTTCTATTAAACTCTGTGCAACACAATAGGTTGAACCTAGCTTTCTTGTTACCCCCACCTTTGCTTTTTTATATTTCGTCTTCTCAGGTTCAGATGAAGAGTAGAAAAAGGATTTACATGCTTCTTTGTTCCTTGCTAAGTCCAGCACTTTCTCCTCTTTGATAATGTCCGCAAATGATCTTAAGATGAACAAAAATTAAAATTCCTATTTACTATTTAAAATCTCACTACAAAAAAAAAGGTCTCCTGCCACGCCCAAGAAACCGAGGCTATATGCAAAATAACCGTGGTGTAACGCTGAGGCCACGGTTTTGCCACGGAAATCCAACTGTGGAGTATGCGGCCGTGGCCTAAAGTAAAGTCCCCGGTTTTTTGGTATAGACCACACCTTTTTGACAACCGTGGCTTTTTTAGGCCACGGTTTAGGTAGTTTGATTAAGGCCGCGGTTTATAATTGCCATGACTGCAAAACTGTGGCTATATGGTAAAGCCACGGTTTCAATTTAATGTTTAACGTACAGTTTTGGTTCAAGATATATCCACGGTTTGGTTATGACCATAAATTTAAAATCATGGTTATATGTTATGCATTCTAAACCATTTATCTTTCCACAGTTTAATATAAATTTAATGTAAATAAATTTAGTGGCTTATATTAATCCAACACACCAATCACTTGCGCCAATTTTAAAGAATTTAAAATTTGATTACTATAATTTTATGAATACAAATTATTTTACTGTCTACACATCAATGACAATAGCATCAGTATATGATTGACTAAGTGCATTATGTGAATACAAGATTACACTCAAAGATGTTTTTGATTTATGGCAAACTCAAATGAGCATCCAAACAAAGCACAGGATGATCTACTATGCATATAGGTTGACTCAACACAAGCTGAACAAGGAAAATGCAGAAAATCAGCAGTTAGGTCGACCTACTGTCAACCCAGGTCGACCTAAAATGATCAAAAATACATATACTGCTGCTAGGTCGACCTACATAACAACTAGGTCGACCTAATCTAAGAAAATGTTCCCAGAACGCATCAGAAGAGGATTCTGGTCGACCTACCCCTTCAACAGGTCGACCTAACTGGGAGCAAACTTCAGCAAGCACTGCTAGGTCGACCTAACCTCTACAAGAGGTCGACCTAACTGATCAAGAAAGTCCAAAATTCAGTTATTCTTGGTTCCAACTGTTATGCAATCAGATATATTATCAAAGGTTCATTATTCAACACAACACCAACGACTGAAAGATACACAAACGCTTCTCATCTTCGTTCTTCATCATCTCCAACACAATTACACATAATCATTCTTGCGTTGCGGGTTAGTGATGAGTTCGATAACGTCCATGGAACGGAATTGAAGATTCCTAGTGGGTGAAGGTTTGTGGGGTTTGTTGGTGAATAAAATCTGCGGGTTTTGTCCTCCACGACGGGTGGTTCTTGGGGGTTTTTATCAAGAGGCGTTCATTGAGGATTCGGCTGAGTGTAACGATTGAGGAACGGGGAGTTCAAGGAATCAAGACACTGCAGAAGGGAATCAAAGTGAAGCTCTTGGATAACCTTGATCTTGCTCAAGATTAAGGGGGAAGAAGATTCAAAGGATCGACATAATTGGTTTATCGTTTATCGCTTTGTTATCTTCTTTGTATATACTACTTTCAACATTAATGAAAGATTACCCAATTTCAATTTGGAATTGGGGGCAGACGTAGTCGTAGCGAGGACGATCGACGAACTGCCTAAACAAATATCGTGTTCTTGTCGCTTTTACTTTTTCATTTACATTCTGTTCATATTTGGTTATAATAGCAAATTGATCAACGATTCGAGTGTTAAGATTGTGAACTAAGAACGTACATAAACATCACAATCCATCACACATTGAATTACCTTCAATTTGATCATTATCACCAAGTGTTTGTATATTTGTTTCTATCACTCTTACTGCATTGCAAACATTGTCCATCATACAAAAAGTTAATCTGATTTTCAATAAGAGAAACGCCTTGATTCTGCAACATATACTCTTATCATTTACCTCAAGTCTTTGACTGGTTTTTAAACACATATATAATCGTTTCGATAGTGGTTCGGAATAGACGCGAGTCGATTCAGAATCACTTCCGCTGAAAAGTCGTTTAAATCCGTAAAACTGTGAACGATCTATTCACCCCCCCTCTAGATCCTAAGGCCAGCGTCTAACAAGTGGCATCAAGAGCTCTGGTTTATTCCGTGCTACGTGAAACACTTATTGGAAAGATGGCTTCCGGACCTAAAGGGGCTCATAATAGAGCTCCAGTTTTCAACGGCGAAAACTACGGCTATTGGAAGGATTGTATGTGTGTCCATATCAATGCAATTGATAGGAACATCTGGACAGCTATTGTCAATGGTCCATTTCAGATCACCATGACAAATGCAGCTGGTGCAGTTGTTCCAAAACCAGAAGATACTTGGAATGCTGAAGATGAAAAGAGATATGCATACGATTGGAAAGCGAGAAACATTCTAATCTCAGCTCTAGGAGTTGATGAATACTATCGCGTTTCCCATTGTAGATCAGCTAAAGCTATGTGGGACACATTGCAAGTTGCCCACGAGGGAACGGATGATGTCAAACTAGCTAGGATCAATACGTTAACTCAAGAGTTCGAACTCTTTCACATGGAAGATGGTGAATCCATCGAAAACATGCAGAAGAGATTCGTTCATCTGAAAAATCGGTTAAATTCTCTTGATAGACCTGTTTCCAATGCAGTTGCTACTAACAAAATCTTAAGATGTTTGAACAGGGAATGGCAACCCAAAGTTACAGCAATAAAGGAAGCAAATGATCTAAACACTTTAGACATCACAACTCTATTTGGTAAACTAGAGGAACATGAACAACACCTTAAATGCCTTGACATGCATGAGAAAAGGACAAAGAAAGAAAAGAACATGGAGAAAGAGGTAGAGAAGAAGTCAATAGCTCTAAAAGCTTCGAGCTCCAAGACCTCAAAACGAGAGCCAAAGGATAGTGACACAAGTGATGACGAAGACTCCGATGATGAGGAAATGGGACTGTTTGTGCGAAGATACAACAAATATCTAAAGAAAAATGGAGCAAAACATTCTGACAAAGGCTTGATCAACTATAGAAAGCAATCAAACATGTTCAAACAAGATGACGACAACAAGGGAAAAACCAAAGGTCTTTGCTTCAATTGTGGGAAAGCCGGTCACTACAAACCGGATTGTCCATACCTTAAGAAAGAAAAGGAGAAGAACCAAAGCAAAGGTCATAACAAATCCAAAAGAGCCTACATAGCATGGGAAAGTGATTCATCTAGTGAAAGCTCATCAAGCGATGAAGAAGAATCAGCAAATCTTTGTTTCATGGCTCATCAAAACAAGAAAAAGAAAGCTGTAAGTCATCTTAAACCTGAACTCGTAGATAAGGTTTCTCATTCTCAACTAAAACTTGCTTTTGAAGAATTACATAGAGATGCAATTAAAGCTTTCAAACTTTTGGCCTCAAATAAGAAAATATTTTCATATCTTGAATCAAAAGTTGAGAAAACCGAAAAGGATATGGAAGCTTTAAAACAATCTATGCTAGACATTCAAAAGGATAAAGTTGAAAGAGATCCTACATCATGGTTTGGTTGTGAGACATGTCACATTTGGCAAAAAGAAGTAAGAGATCTAAAAGCCAAGTTAGACAAGGCTCTACAACCAAAAGTGACTTTTGCGGTTGATCCAAACAAGTTCAAAAGATCGTATACTCCTTTATATAGTAAATACACTTTTGTACCAAAAGTATCAACTAGCAAAACTCCATATTCTCATCATATTACCTGTCATTATTGTTGCAAAAAGGGACATACCATTGAAAAATGCAAATTTAGGAGAATTTTAGTTCCTAAAGGAGTATTTCAATGGTTGCCTAAGTGCAACAAATTGTGTACTCACCATCGAGGACCCAATGAAGATTGGGGACCTTCCACTCTAATTTAATTTCGCAGGAAATGTGTCTTGACATCGCCGAAAGGTGGTGGTTCCTTGACAGCTGGTGCTCAAGACACATAAAGGAAGACATACCACTCTTGGTATGTCATCTATGAAGACAGATTGAAGAACCATACTTGGCAGAGGAAATGTAGGTGCTCTGGCCATCGCAAATGTATAAGATACATTACAAATACAGTTAACCCGAAAAACACATAGGACGCATTACTTGATGTGCAAATTGGCAAGTTGCATTGCAAAGAGATTTTAAACCTATTATGAGCAGAATAGTGTTTGGGACTATGTCCCGCATCCGGGAGAACATCAAGTAATCGATACTAGATGAGTTTTTCGCAAAAATCAACCTGTGAAACATTCCA
Organism: Vicia villosa; assembly: GCF_029867415.1. Classification (NCBI taxonomy): domain Eukaryota; kingdom Viridiplantae; phylum Streptophyta; class Magnoliopsida; order Fabales; family Fabaceae; genus Vicia; species Vicia villosa. The sequence continues at coordinate 89,467,100 of NC_081181.1, read as the reverse complement.
TCAAAACAATTCATCATCGAATCTAGGAGTATGGCACACTGACAAGAAGACTCCACACAATGATGACAAAACACCTACATATTGAGAAAGCGGTAACATGTTTATTGTTCACTTCCAAAAATTTTATTGATGCTATAATATGATATCAATTAACATGCTTATAGTGACTTCATGTGCTCTTATCTACTCTTCTCAAAGACTTATGTATATGTGTTCATCATTCTCATTCATAACATACAATGTTTGTGCATTCAAGCAAATGACAAAACAAAAATACATCATATAGAAACATTTCTAAGGCATTTTCATCATTTAAGGAAACTTAGGTCGACCTACTCTGTATTTGAGTCGACCTACATAAGAAGCTTCTTTACAGAAACTAAAAAGGTCCAGTTGCGTCGACCTACTCACAATTTAGGTCGACCTAAATTGGTCATTTGTTTTGTTACTTCTGTTAGGTCGACCCAGCCTCACTTTAGGTCGACCTACTGCTGTCATTTTTTTTCAGATTTGGGTCTGTTAGGTCGACCCGACCCATTCTCATTCATTCAAAACATTCCATTCTTGCATTCCCTCTCATTCTCATCACATTTGGTACGGCTAACCCTAATTCCTCAAACTCAAAATTGTCCAAAAATCATCCCTCTCACACAAAGCATCTCCAACCATGCCTCCAAAATCAAGAAAAGGAAAGGAAATTGCTTCCAGTTCATTATCTCAACCGGTAAGTGCTCTTGTTCATCCTGATTGTAGAGAAAATTTTGAGAAGTGTCAGATAAAAAGAAAAATTGTTAAGCAATATACTTATGATCCAAATCTTGTCGAAAACATGCATATCCTTGATGTCGCTGCGTTAATTGAACATCAAAATATTCATCCCTTAGTGCAATGTGATATCCCGTACTGTGAAAATACCGTTAGGGCTTTCTATGCAGGATTTACAAAAGGGGATGGTTGTAATTTCCGTTTCAAAATGGGATCTAGGTCGCATGTTGTTGACAAACGGGTTTGGATTAGTATCTTTGGTCTGAAAATTGTAGGTGATGAACTCCGTATGGTAGACGGGGATGTACCGGGAAACTATGACCATGAGGCTTACATGAAATCTATCCTCAAAGACCCTTCCGTATTTGACAGATCTAATGAAACAATAACAGCCGGTCATTTGAAGCGAGATCCTAGGCTCTTGAATTGGGTAATCTCAAGAATCATTCGACCAAGGGCAGGAGGATATTCGAGAATTGAAAGGAATGAAGTGGTGCTCATGTATCTGCTGCAAAATAGAACGCGTTTACACTGGCCTCACTTCCTAGCTGCTAAGTTTCATGAGGTCAAACAGAAAACTACAGCCCTGTGTTATGGATCAATCATTCAAACAATTGTCAATCACTTTGGTATGCGACTTGATCACTTACACTACACTCGCATACATCAATCCCAAGAATTCTCACAAACCACCTTGACTCTTATGGGATATCATTGGAATCCAGTTAGGAAAACCTATTATCTCATTCAAAAAGGAACAGGGAAGGTTATCTACAACTATGATGATCCCACGGAGTTTGGAAACAATGTAGGAAATGAGGAAGAGGGAAATGATCAAGAAATAGCAAATGATGAGGATCAAACCATGGAAGACATAGCTCATGACACGGATCCAAATTGGCAATATGTTCCGTCTCAAGAGGAAGAAATTCCTTGGGGATACACTGCTCCACCTCCTCCTGATCAATCCAACATAGTATCTATGCTTGAAGCTATGCAACTTCAACAACAGCAGAACTTTGAAACACAGCAACTTCAGTTCCAAACCATGCAGCAGCTTCAACAAGATAGGTATGATGAACAACAACGTCAATATCAATCGCTATATAGTTTGGTTCAAGACCACAAAAACGATTTTGAGACTTTTGCCTCCAACTCTACTCTAAGACAGAATCAGTTTGAAGAAACGGCATTGCATCGTCATGCAAACATAAGTCAAAGCTTCAATACTCTTAACATGTCTGTCCTGGATCTGTTGGAACAAGTTGAAGAAGATCGGCCTCACACATTTCAAAGAGGAAGAGGAAGAAGGGGCAGGCGTTAGGATGGATTCTTCATCATATCATCATTTCATTTGCATTTCATTTCATTAAGCATTATGTTAAAATTCTATATGATGTAGTACCTTTTTGTGTTATTTTCTATAATTCTCTTGGACTACTATGTATGTTGTCGCGTTTCTTTAAAACATGATTGTCTCTTATTGGTTCAATATCTACATATTATCCATTACTAACTGGGAGCAAACTTCAGCAAGCACTGCTAGGTCGACCTAACCTCTACAAGAGGTCGACCTAACTGATCAAGAAAGTCCAAAATTCAGTTATTCTTGGTTCCAACTGTTATGCAATCAGATATATTATCAAAGGTTCATTATTCAACACAACACCAACGACTGAAAGATACACAAACGCTTCTCATCTTCGTTCTTCATCATCTCCAACACAATTACACATAATCATTCTTGCGTTGCGGGTTAGTGATGAGTTCGATAACGTCCATGGAACGGAATTGAAGATTCCTAGTGGGTGAAGGTTTGTGGGGTTTGTTGGTGAATAAAATCTGCGGGTTTTGTCCTCCACGACGGGTGGTTCTTGGGGGTTTTTATCAAGAGGCGTTCATTGAGGATTCGGCTGAGTGTAACGATTGAGGAACGGGGAGTTCAAGGAATCAAGACACTGCAGAAGGGAATCAAAGTGAAGCTCTTGGATAACCTTGATCTTGCTCAAGATTAAGGGGGAAGAAGATTCAAAGGATCGACATAATTGGTTTATCGTTTATCGCTTTGTTATCTTCTTTGTATATACTACTTTCAACATTAATGAAAGATTACCCAATTTCAATTTGGAATTGGGGGCAGACGTAGTCGTAGCGAGGACGATCGACGAACTGCCTAAACAAATATCGTGTTCTTGTCGCTTTTACTTTTTCATTTACATTCTGTTCATATTTGGTTATAATAGCAAATTGATCAACGATTCGAGTGTTAAGATTGTGAACTAAGAACGTACATAAACATCACAATCCATCACACATTGAATTACCTTCAATTTGATCATTATCACCAAGTGTTTGTATATTTGTTTCTATCACTCTTACTGCATTGCAAACATTGTCCATCATACAAAAAGTTAATCTGATTTTCAATAAGAGAAACGCCTTGATTCTGCAACATATACTCTTATCATTTACCTCAAGTCTTTGACTGGTTTTTAAACACATATATAATCGTTTCGATAGTGGTTCGGAATAGACGCGAGTCGATTCAGAATCACTTCCGCTGAAAAGTCGTTTAAATCCGTAAAACTGTGAACGATCTATTCACCCCCCCTCTAGATCCTAAGGCCAGCGTCTAACACATTATATATCTAATAAACCTGAACCAAAACTAAATATAAAAACTTGAGTGACAAAGACTTGGTATAAACACTACAAACAGATCATCATCCCTAGAAGTGGTTAATTATAAATCATACTTCATATATATAAGTACACCAGATGACACAGATGTCCCTGATGATAAACTTGAACTTCTATCCATGGCAACAATTGCAGATGTTCCATAACCAGGTGGATTAGACGAAGTAGAGGCTTGACTGGGTAAAGACATTAGTGTACCTCTATCACGAATGGAAGGTGAAGCATGTCGCTTGTGTATTCCTCCATCCTCTTCATTTATTAACTGCAGTTAACATTCACTTTAAAAGATAACTCCAACAACAAAATAAAGGAAGAAAAACACCCTCATCCAATCTCTTTCTACCGGTATAACAAATCATTAGGAGTGTGAAAAGAAAACAAGATCATAGGTATGTATCGTTAATGGAGTTGATATATCCAAGTAATATACCTTAGCTTGATATATCCAGATTCTAGACAAACACAACATGGCTCATATAAATTTCAAGTGGACTCTTTATGGCATAGTGGTATAGGACACAAATTTAATCTGTGATGAGAATTGAAATTCATATTTAATCTGTGATGAGAATTGAAATTCATATTTAATAATAACCAAGATCTTGAAGTCTTTGCTATACCAGATATCTCTATATATTAAGGAGAACCCATAATCTCATGCATATTATTAATGAAACACGTTTGTAAGACAAAAATAAGAGACAAAGGTAACTGAAAACCATGTCATTATACTAACAAACTTTAAATCTAATAGTACTAACAACAGTTGGTCTGTCTATTTTGCATTATAGTGGTATGCCTCTGTCTTCACCACTCAGTACTATAGAATTTATAACACTCATATACCATCCATGTGCACTAGATTCCAATGGTGAAGTAAAGTATAGTTCATCAATTGCAATGTATATTTACTTAGGAAATAGAGTTAGTACCTGTGGATTATCGGTAGCCTAGAGTATCAATTTTCCATCATAGTGTCTATTCAGCTCCTAATGATTATGTACAAGCCTGTTCAGATTAGTATCTGTTAAGATATGTTGAGATATTATGTTGCAGATACTACATAATAGGGTAGATATAAGGCTGATTAGAATTTGATTTCCAGCCGGCTATGATTGAAAGCCCACCTTGTAGCTATAAGGCTGACAAGAATAATACATTATTCAGTCTTCAAATTTGATTCGTCACTTCTTATTGCATTCGAACCCTACACAAGACATATCAAAAATCAGTTCAGCATTCAACATACAAGGACTGTCTGCTTAAAGTCAAAACCAAGCACTAAACAAAGAGACTCTAAAGTACATAGGTCATAAATTATCACCATAAATACGATTATCAGAGTTGAGTTGTCATGCGCCCAACATGCGTAAAGTAACGGTTCTAGTATAAGAGGGACAAATGGCTGTGCGTTAAAGTAGCCACCATAAATAGATAGATTGCGTATTTAGACAGGAAAGAAACAATGAAACATTTATTCGTGATGCTCACGTGCAAGGATGCAGCATTAATTTGTCAATTTACCTGACAGAACCAGCTACCGCTCGAAGGCCAAAATATTGTTTAAGTAACTTTTTCTCATTCTTCTAAATTTCAAAAGTTAATATGAATAGGTAACGCTAAAATTTAAATAAATTCCACCTGTTCGTTCAAATATTCGCCTTCGATGAAGTGTGTAATTTCAATGTCATTGTTGCGTGCCACCTATAATTCTCAAATATTCAAATTGATTAGCTTCTACAACAAAAATATCTGAATTCTAAAATGGTTTGCAAACACAAAGCTAAAGGGACAAAGAGGCATTACACTATGCACATTGAGAAGTTTCTCATTTGATAACTTCTCCAAAGACAAAGCTAACTCCATTGCTGAAAAAATAATAGAGGAAAAAGAAAAAGAAAAAGTCAGCATAATTGATGATATTGAACAACTGAATATGGCAAACCACAGGATACGACTGAATAAGCGTGCCACGAAATGCTTCGATTCGTTGTACCCTCTGTCACGGAGATGAAGAAATTAAGTTAATGCTCTAAAAAGCTGAAACAAACAACAGAATCACAAAATCAACACTCGACAACGTAAACATGTGGTCCCATACCTTTTGGTCAAATAGTCATACAAAATGGTGTTATCAGTTTGAAGTACAACCACATAATTAAACCATCGCTCGGGAAAAAAATCACAGCCATGATAGTGTACGATGTTCCCTTCCTCTTCCATATCATCCTCGAGTTCATCACATACCTACAAAAACCATGAAAGATATCTCATCAATGTTGTCAATCGTGAATAGCAGAAAATACAGGATTGCTAAAGTTGAGCTGTGCGAGAGTGCTATGGCGCCACTTTAGTTGTTATTTGACAACACTCTGTACTAATTAGCGTATCGCAAAACAATAGCGGATTGTTCAAATTCCACTATGAAATATTACCCTCTTTTTGTAAGGAGTTAAACACAAGTAATACAACAACTAAAAGGGGAAGCTCCAAAGTAAAAGCAGGTTCAGCAAAATAGGTGTCCTCAGGATTAACTTTAGATCCCTATATTATTTTCCAAGTTGCACCACCAACAACAAATATAAATAAACCAATAAACAATAATTAAAACTCAAAACAGGAAAATAATACTTCTGAATTGCAAATGAAAATATAAATGCTAATTTGAAAATCTGGACCCTTTTCATATGAGGATATTATAAATGCTAACATCCGGAAACCATAACTTGAATACCCAAATGTACACATTTGATCTTGAGACTGTTACATTGAAGCACCACCCAGAGGAGGAACCCAGTTCTGATCAATAGGGGTAGGAGCAGAGTTATTGTCTATAGAAGTAATGTCATATATGGTTGCCAACTACAATCTCTCCCAACGATACAATAAGTCATCTGTAGGATCACACAACAGTTAAACGCTATAGAACTAATCAAAAGACGAATGCAACTTCAAACACATACTAAATTGGATGTACTGTATTGCACATACCAGGATTCCTAATACACCAAAGTGGCTGAATAGGCTCGGCTCCGGTACCTCTGCTAACCATTCTGCTCCTCCATTCAATCTATTTGTTGGCTCGACATATCTCTTCAAAAATTGACTGAATTATATTAAAACAAAACCTAATCAAACAAGCTAAATCCCATGTCATCATCACTCTCTTCTTTTGGTTCCTCCTGCAAAATTGAAACAAACTCAATTAGAAAAACTAAATAAGGCCAGAATTTAAAAATACCATAATAACAAAGTTTTCACTTATAAGATACCTTCTTCTCCTCGACTACTAGAGCAGCGGCAGCGCCACCACCTGAAGCAGCAAGTGGAGTAGCGGCAACAGCTCCTGGAGCTCCAGCACCGGCAGCACTAGCAATCAAATCCTTAATATTCTTCTTCTTAGCAAGTTTAACAAAAAGGCTGGGCCAGTATGATTCAACTTCAACCTTTGCACTTTTCAACAAAGTGGTGATATTGTCAGCCTATTAACCAACAGTTAAGGTACAACCCTTCATACGTCATATTCAAAATTCAACTATTTCACACAAATTGAAAACCCAAATCAAACATCTTCAATAACCCTAGCCTAATTGAGTAAATCTAAATTAAAAATAACATGAATTCAATAACCCTAATTGAGTAAATTGAACAAGGATACAGTGACGACAATTTTATGAAGATGAGAAGGGCGTAAGAGCAAACAATTTCTCCAAACGACATTTTCACACTACAAATAAAAAAGTAACACGAATTTAAATAAAACAGAAGCATGATCGAAACGAAGTGGTGTTACCGGAAATGGAAGACGACCAGAGAGTGAAGAGAGTTCTGCAGCGCCGCAAATGTAATAAAATTAGGGTTTGAGGGTCTAAAGAGGAGTGTATCCACCACCTCCGCATCTGAGAAAGAGAAGAATGAGGGGTTGGCCACCTTTCGTTTGAAGATGGAAAGAGTATGTCGTGTGAGAGTTCTCGTTTGAAGAAGGAAAGGCGAGTGATGAGACGGAGAAGAGAGG